>NW_014333593.1:142736-188451 GCF_000341935.2 Cephus cinctus
TTTTTTTTTTTTGAAAAAAAAAAAAAAAAAAAAAAAAAAAAAATAGTGGGACCGGAAGTATCGTGGGTATACGGTAGCGTCTTTTTTTTTAAATTTATATGAAAGAGGCGTTATGCCATCTCCATCCTAAAACCGATCTACATAAAACATCGGCTTCATACTTGCGTAAAATTCGTCAAGTCATACCAGCGCATTTATACGTCGTTGCGGTTAGCCTTCGGGTCACAAAGAGAAATCGTTATTTTCACGGTTTCCTACGATTTCGCGGTTGCATCGTTCACCCCCCTCCTTTCAGGTCCGCCCCCAAAATTTATTTTCCAACTTTCCACCCGCTTAGAGACCTCCCCGCCAACCCCTCGTCCGAATATATTTATTCGTACTAAAATTTTGTAAAATTTCATCTCATCGAATAAAAATTTTGGAATTACTGAAAATAGCTCAAATTCGTTCAATCGATGAGCGGTTCTTTTTTTTGGAAAAAATTTATCACCACTTTTCTTTTTCGCGTTCAATGGTGAAATTCATTCACGTTCGAGTCAGGCAGGCGTGTAAGATACGTATAAGATGGAAGATCGCATTAGAGCACGAACTTGTAGAAGAAGCTAGAGGTTTTTTTTTCGCCTTCTTAGTTGGTTCCCTAGTTGGTTCCTTGGTTGGCTGGTTGGCTGACTGGTTGGCTACCTTAGTGTGTATCAAGCCTGCAGAATGTCTGAGCAAGCATCTGCCACGAGACGTCGTTTTCTTTCGTCGCCATTCTTGTTCCTCGTTCTTACGTAAGGCAACAACAAAAGCGACCCACGATTTTACGGGGGAGGTTGCCGCTACTATCCTAGGCTATTCGACGGCTGTCAACCGACTTACGATTTTATTAGGGCCTTACATCATTCGATTATGCTTCTGGGTCCGTTTCTAAGGGGACCCACGCTTCGTCGCTACGGTGGCCCCGTCCCGGAATAGCTTAGACGACAACAAAAAATTGCTATATATATATACATATACGTATGAACATTTTACAAATATCGAAGCCACTGTATTCACGAATTCTGAGAAATTGATTAGAGTAATTCAAAAATTTTTTTTAATAAATATACATTTTTTATGAAATTCTCCCTTATCAGTGTTCCCTCTATGTTATACGTATACGGATAAAATTGAGTATCTCAATATATACATCGTCGTGATCCTGCATAACGAAAGTACTGCATGCTTGAGAAGTAGTATGGCGTTCGCAGCGGATGGGTACATGAAAAAGGGAAGGAGTGTGCAAAGGGGATCAGAGCCAATAGAATAACAGTGTTTCTTCGTATGTTTTGAGCCGGCGGCAGGACGCGGCACGACGCTGCAGAGCTCAGAAGGGGTGGACTGGTTTTAGGCCGGTCTGGGGTGAGTCTAAAACCGTTAGGTTGGTCGCGTGCTGCCAGAGGCACGTGACTACGGGCCTCTCTCCCCAATTCTCCCCTTTTCTTCCATTCCCAGTTTTACCCACACCACGCGCCATTATACGTCACACCTACAGACACACATACCAACAATCAGGCAAACTTTAACCCCAACCCCATCCCTCTACCCCTTTCTTCGTCATACTTGGGGCACGCGGATACAGGGAAGTACCGACGGGATCATTTTACAATGAAAAAAAGGAAACCGCAAATATCCGTAAGTAAGGAGACATTCATACTGTTGTTATTATTCAATTTTTGAAATATCGCATAAACTTCCCACTGGGACTCGTTAAAACGTTTAAGCATTAATTATTATTGGAGAACCATTGTTCATTAGTGACCATTATTCTTTTTGGGTTGTATCTTATCAGAGTTAGGTACCGTATCCATTTGCTGTCGCCGCCCATATAGACAGATCCAAATTTACGAAGCATTTTTCCTACCCTGAAATTAAGAGGCCCAGATCAGGCCCGGTCGATGCACATGGCGTCATTAACAGTGGATACGCAGATAGGTGGAAACGGAAAATAGTGGTAAATAGGGTGGCCGGTGCTGAGGCAGATGCGGGTTAGAAGAACAGTTAGAAAGATACAGTTAGCCTATATCGACTCTATGATCATCATCATCATCGTCCTTGCCGTCATCATCCACAACGTCATCCTGCTCAGCTTACACGGGCGGAATGTTAGGCTTATGGCACGTGGCCATATTTTTGTGAGACAGCCAGGGAGTGGGGTTAGGCAATCAAGTAAGAAGGTTGAGAAAGCGAATGGTTGCAGATGGTGAAAAAAAATTTTGAAAATTGGTTGGATGACAGACTTAAAAAAATTATACACTAAAAAATTTCGAATTCTTCAAACGGATAGTTTTCCTGTCTATTTCATGCAGCGGAGAACGTATTTACTTCCTGTACGGTACTCGTGGCCACCTTTTTGCAGCCACCGTAAATTTCCGATAAGGAAATGAGACTATGCATATAAAAGAAGGTGTTTCCGTAAGGGTGTTTCATAGTGGCACTCAAGCTCCATTCGGAATTGGCACCCCTGTGGCAGTGATGTATGGTAGCTCTGACTCTGCTGACCACCGCCCGATATTCACTCTACTATATATATCTATGTATATAGACTCTCTTTTCTAGTAGGGTTTCAACCCCCCCATTTTAGTCACGATTCAAGAAACTGGAAGATTGCCATTCCTAAGTTCTCCTCCGGGCTGACTTCTTTGAAACGCACTGTACAAAGCACCCTTACCACCCATCCTCAAACTATAGTAAACATTTTTTTTTTATTTATCAATATGAAATTACATAAAAATGTTCCATCGTATTTTACGGGCTGAAAAAAATAGGTCAAGATCTTGACGTATTTCATATTCAGGTATTAGAATGTCGCTCCGGGCCGTTGGCCAACTTATGGCGAATCTACTATAGCCCGCAGGGGTGAACCACCACAAGATTATTTAAATATCTCATATTTAAGATTCGTCCGGCGTAGTTCGGGGCAGTGATTGTCAGCTTAGTAGTCGAAGCACGTGGCCGGTACGTCATACACGTCAAACCAACCCCCCATGGATGCCCCCCCCCCGTCACCCCTCACTTCTATCGCAATCCTATGTGGGCCCTCGAGGCTCCGGTTCGTAGGGGATGCGAACACTTTACATTCTATTTTCACGCTATACTGACCCCAACGTATGCGACTTCTTTAACATATCAGCCAGATATTGGCACTGGCACGTGTCCCGACACTTGAAAATGGCCGCCAGTAACTGTAGCAACGAGACAACAGGGTGGAAAATAAAAATTAAAAAAGAAGGTGACGAAAAGTTACGAAATCGTGACGGCGCGATTTGTTATCAAAAATTATTTTGGTACGAAGAAAAAAAATTTTTGGGGATTTTTCAAAAGTTAATTCCTGTGATTCATTTTTTTTTGGGGGTCTTGCAGCTGTGACGTACGAGCATTGTATCACGCAAAAGTAACGGGGTCCTCTTATGGGTCGAGTGTGTTAAGTATTTTATGCGTGTCACCGCCCTCATGGTGTTTTCACGGGACGGCGAACACCCCGTTTTTTAGCGTCCGGCCGATCACTGGTCAGGGGTAGCTAACGGAGTTAAATAACGCTACATTACCACCCTAGTCGATACAAGGCTTGTCCGAGTGTGAAATACCCTCTGGCTTATCAAACCCCCGCAGAGCTTCTTTTTTTATTATACATCAAACCAAGTCTGGTCCAGGGGACACCTCAGGATACTGACGCCATTCTTATTGCCCGCTATGGACACCATAACTTTGTTGGAGGTTAGTCCTCCCGTGTGAATTCACAAGAATAATCTAACGGTGCTGATAGAAGTTAGAAAAATGATGAAATAACTCAAAATAAGAAGCTACCTCAAAATGGATAAGTTTTGGAAAAAAAAGTTTGTTACGCTTCAATTTTTTACTTCATTTTATCCTTCTATTTTATCTTGTATATTATGGTGTTTTTCGGACGAAATTCTTGAAAGTCCAAAACTCCGTCTTAATGTTTAACAGGAGCGTTTCTCGGGAAGCGTAAAAGATCTTCCGAGTAAAGGACCGAGCTAAAGTAAGAGATAGAAAAATAAGGAGCCACAGACGTCCGCCGCAATTATTCGCACAGAGCCTTGAGTTATCCCGTCGTCCAAGGTTACCTGGAAATTTCGTTCCACCGAAGATTCCATAAAAAAAAAGGGAGCGAATAGGGGATGAAAGAAAAAAAAAATATTTCAACAAGGATCTTGCCACTCATCAGCCTGTTGCGGATGCCTCGTGCCCCCGTCGACTTTCATAGAGGGTGGCGGGGGTGGCTCAGGGCAGCCCCGTTTCTCGAATATAAAAAAAAAAGCCAGAGGGTTGCACCCCACGTGGTTCAAGACCCCTGCAGTCGCGTGCTGGTAGATAAAGGGCTGCTAATTGATTATAATAAGCGGAGGAAGTAGGGGTGGCTTTCTGATTCTTATCCGGGGCGGAGGGGGTGAAAACTACCGTTTACCCGCTTAACGAACAGTATAAAAACTTCCTTCACGCATCGCGGCGCCCGGCGTCCTTATTTCAGGAATCCAAAAAAGTTCAAAAAAATTTCCAAAAAATTATATTCTTTCGTCCACAATTCTGCGAATTTTGAAGGGATTAATTTTTCAAAAAATTTCTCTTAACATATACATATGCCTATATGTATGTTTATAAGGAATGAAACAGACGGTGCCGACATGCGAGGGCGTTCGAAAATTTATCGTCTTCATTTGGCCGCGTCCATATTTATAGCGTCGTTACGAACAATATGGCGCCTATTAAGCGATATACGATGCTCGGCGGCGCACAATCGACGCAATAAGCTTAATAAATATTGATTATTTAATTAATGTATAATCGTTGCGTGGGATACCGCTTTATTGGTAGTCCATCGGTACGCCCACCATGACGTCGTAACACGCGACGCCCGTCTCAACGCCACTGACTTATCTCATCCTAAGCGTCCTTTTCTCATCCTCGTACATACATGGGAGATCCGCATCGTCGCGACGCTTCTCGCTAACTCGAACGGCTTTTTTGCGCTCTCTATTAAGCGACAAAAAAGTCCTTCGGTAATCTTCTCAGATCACGAATATTCTGGCTGTGAGAAACTTCGTTGTCTGCACGTCAGACTTTTCTTCAATGGAATCAGTAATTGCAGGGTTATTGGTTTAATTGTTCGTTGCCAAGCTGGCAGGGACCAATGGCGCCGACACCCACACAATAAATTTTATTAATTTTTTTCTTCTACTCTTCGATTCGGACTCTACCTTTTTTGCCTTCCTTGACCTTTTCTTTCCTGTCTATGGAAACACTGCCGATACTGTATACTACTCTATCGTATAGTCTATGCATCTGGTATCTGTCTGGTAATTCAACGTGGCTTCTTCTTTTTCTTCTCACTCGGAATCCTTCACTACTCGGTCGGTTCGTTCATTTCTTCCTGGAAGCAGCGACTACTCGTTTTCATTTCTCCTTACGCGATTAGCGCTCTCGACTTTATGTGCCTGGTAACCCACCTAGTTCTCTCGTGTGAACTTCCCTTCATGCATTATATATATATATATAAACCTGTACTTAAAAAAGAGGAGATACACAGACAGTTCTATGACTTTTGTAAAAAGTTAAATAATTCCCAGCATAAAGGTCACGTATGAAAATTCTTCGTTAGATAATTCTAAATAATTCAACGTACGGAATTCCCTAGGAAAATCCCTAGAAGTACGGGGTCCAAAGTACAAGAATCGTAGGTACAATAAAACGGACTGCTTACACTCGGTAAATAAAATTTCGAACGGTGGTGGGCATTCAGGAAAATCAGCATATATTTAACAAAGGACATCGAAAATCTTTCAAGCTCTCTCTCTCTCTCTCTCTCTCTCTCTCTCCCATATAGAATTTCGCTCACAGGAATATCGATAAAAATCGTAAAGTCCCTGAAAAGCTGTTGGATTCGTAAAATTTGAATGATTTTCTTTTACCCCAGGTTTTAGCACTGGCTAAGGTTACCGTAGGACTTCACTTGGAAGGGACAATTCATAAAATGGACAAATGGACTAGAAGTTCATGGTGCTATACGAAAGTCTATGGTGGTGCTTACTATGGTCGATGGTAATGGTAGTGCGGTTATATGGTAGTCTTTGGTTAAAGCATAGCGTTGGTAGTGGCACGCGTGAATTGAAAGTCTGCTAGGCACTCCCGAGCATTCTGAACAGCTTCCATTGGGGGTCAGGCGATGGGACCCAACCATCATTTGAATAACAAAGTCAGCCCGAGACGCTCCTCGAGCCGGTAACTTTGCGTTTATCGCGTCGTTTGCATGCCAAGCAGATTGATCGTGAATTCCTCGTTCCTGTGATTTTCGTCGATTTTATAGTATTTTAGGTAAACAATCAATGTATAGTATACATAAAAAAATATATATATTGAATATATTCCCATTTTAATTAAACATTAATTTTTTACATACGAACACCCAAAGAAGATCATACAAGCTTAAGAAGTGTGACGTATATATAATATTAATTATGCTCAAGTCACGTACACATGAAATAAGCAAAAGAAACGAGTGAAAACGATGAACATCGTGTTACCCAGTAAAAATGTATTTTATCAAAAAATGGGGATTACCGTATAAAAAAATCTTTCCAAAAATTTTTTTTATATTTTTCTTATTATTTCTACGACCTTGTTTGAGAACCCCTGAGATCTATTAAAATGACACGAATATCACGTAATGCCACGTTGTTTTGCCAGGGTCTGCAGTCAGGACGGACATCCCTGCTGGCGAGCATAGTTATACGGTAGAAAAAAAAAACGAGGATAAAGAAGTATAAGAGAAAAGTGGAAGAAAAGGAAAGAGGATGGTCAAAAAGAAGAGAGAGGGAGGAGGAAAGGATGACGAAAAGAAAAAAAGTGAAAATATGGAGCGGGTGGCGGCAGTGACGCTAGGCGATCGGAAGTGTGTCAAATTACAGAGGTCCGTGATATTAATGACTCTTAATGACATGCCCCCTCTCCTACCGCAGAGTCCTCTTCTTGGCTCCAGTCTTGAGCTTGCTACTACGTGGAGTCCCCCTGCCCGCAAGGTTGGGCCCTACCTTTTACTCTCTACTACCTCCTGACCGAAAGACCCCCCCGGTGCGTTGGACTTTATGGTACTATATACATATATATATATATATGGTATAGCCAGTGGCTGGTCCTGCCGCTCTTGAATTCACAGAATCCACATTAAAATAAAATTACTAATTGACGAAGGCTAATAGCAATAAGACAAACAACCGGCTAAATGCTATAAAGTAAAACACAGGTTGGTAATGCCGTCTCTGTAGGGAGATCTGTACGAGGCTCCCATATATACTTGCTGGTACCAATACATATCTGGACAACCAATGATGGGTCTTACTGTTGCGCTACGGTTACGACCGGTTCAACATTTCCAGGAGATGGGCCCACTCTTATTCTTTTCTCTTGTTTTCTTTTATTTTTATGCATTTCTTAAGTACCTCCTGTATCATTGTAAACCGACGTAATGATCTTGTATGAAAATTCGGTACTTTTCACGGTAGTGCGTTATACGTACGAAAGAATTTTGTATATGAGAAATTTTTGGTTATGCGAATAGTCGGGGATCCGTTGTGGCAATAAATGTCAATTTTCGATCTTTTGTCAACTTTTATGTTACCACTTCATGTTTCCTTGTCTCTCGTGGTTTACGGGACTGCGAATCTTGCGTCGGGGAATATCGCAAAGGACGTAACTTTCTGATACAACGTAAACGGCGAAGATCGATGAAATTGGACTTTAATAGTTGGTCTGAGCGCATCTCTGTTTCTAATGGGACAAGTTAACGTTGTCCCAAAAACATTAGAGGGTGTTTATTAGATAGTTTTGGGAAAACGGTAGAGAATTTTTATTAGGCACTGCAGAATCGCAGGTTAGGTTCCACGATGTTATTTCAGGGGTATT
This sequence comes from Cephus cinctus, assembly GCF_000341935.2. Taxonomy (NCBI): domain Eukaryota; kingdom Metazoa; phylum Arthropoda; class Insecta; order Hymenoptera; family Cephidae; genus Cephus; species Cephus cinctus. The sequence continues at coordinate 150,678 of NW_014333593.1, forward strand.
GAGGTAAAATTATCGAACAGTTGAAGTTTCCCACGGGAGTGTGCGAATTATATTTTGCTTCTTTTTTACAAAAAAAAAAAAAAAAGAACAAGTCAATTTCGGGTAAAAGTTATTCCCGAATAATGGTAGAAATATTTCTAACAGAGAACTTAAGCGCAACCCCACCCTTATGCCCTTTTCGCAAACTCTGGAACACTTTAATCTTTGCAAATTGTAGCGAATTATATCGGTAGACTAAAAATTTCGTGGGGCTTACGGTGACTCGTATTTTTTTTACGAGCACCATGAAAATCCATCTTTCAAACCATCTATCCTCTGCTTCTCGTTCCTTCAGGGCCTTAAGGCCCCAAGAGCTACGAACTCGACTACTCGAAAACGAATGACAAACCACGCGGCTTCGGCATAGAGGCGGGACTCGGCCCACCGTAATTGACTTTATGACATATTTTACTTGGAAAGAAATTAGTGGAGCGATAAACACACCATAAGGGTGGACATGGGTGAAAGGGTGAAGGGAAAGAACGCCAGGCCTCTTCTTCTTATACGTCTCAGTTATAAAATCTTTATATAAAAAAAAAATTATTAATTATTATTTAAAAAAAACTCACCCTGTATAGATTCCGGTGACGGGGGTTCCTTGTCGATCCTGCCAAGAGCATCGCTCGCTGTAACAAAAAATGTTCTCAAAATTAATAAAAATTTCGAATTGGTGATTTCGAAATTTTTTCAAATTAAACTAAAACCTTCGTTACACAGTGGTTATAAATTTGTTTTTTTTTTTTCGAAATTTGAGAATTTCCTGAAATTTTACCAGGATCCAATATTCAAATAATCTATTTGGAAACCCCTTGGCGACCGGCCATGGGATATGGTGGTAATTCCGGCAGGAGATGACCACCATACGTCACCAGGGTTGACCAACCCCCAGGCTGGCCACCTACTGCACCCTGGGGGCTCGCTACTCAGCCCGAAACGACTGTATTCAGATAATCCTACCTTTCTACCCCATACGAGAAGACATTTCAATACGGGTTCTTATGGGAGACCATATACACTAAGGGGAGAATTCTCAATAACATTATAGTACATCCTTCCCGAGGACTATCATTTCCAAATATCGTCACAGACATTTTACCTCGGTGTATCTCAAATTTCGAAAAAAGATCCGCTACACCGAATTATATCACAATTTTTCATTCATTTATTTTCATTCAAAATTATTGACAATCACATAGAATCTAAAAATACATAGGAACTATATGCTTCGGTGCACCTTACGTTTCCACTAATGCGATTTTAATCAGGTGTCGCTCCACCCACTGCGCTGTAGCAATTCATGAGAATTACAGTCGAAAAATATGAGAACGAAGCTATGACCTGACCTACAGCAGCAGAATTACTAAGCTGGACCGGAAGTGGGTGGTACCATCCGCCTGCAGATCCACAAAGAGCTTTATATAGGGTTACCCGATTAAAATGCACCAAATCAGACACGACAGCATCCATGCCACAGACGCGCTATAAACAGAAATTAATCGATAATAAAAAAAGAAATTATTATAAATTTAAAAACAAAGGTATTTCCCTAAAAATTCAAATAACTCACAATTACGATTTTTTAATTTTATGGATACTTTTTCAACTGAATCGCCCTGTATGCTCTCGAATTCTCAATGATCTCTACAAATTACCATCCAAAACAATAACAGTATCATTTACGACTCCGTTTTCATGTACTAACGAGAAGCGTGCATGCTTACGGTCCTTAATGAGTGTCCCGCGTCCATCTTGATGTGACCAATTACCTCTTTTCATGGAATAAAATAAGAAAAATAAAGATAATATTTTTTTTTCAAATAAAAGCTGCAACTTCGTCTCACTAAAATTTTTCCTACGACATCATGAGAGATCACGACTGTTTGTATCGGGTCTGTTTACAGTAGGGCTTAACACCTACTCCCGGCAAACACCGTCTAGTTAGAACAATGGGTGAGAATACGGTAGGATGCTGCGCGAGAAAGATGCTGCAGCTAATGAAGGTTTCCTGTCAAAAGTTCAATACCGACGTTTACCTCTTTTCAGCGCTGGAGACTTCATATATATATATATACACACTAAACTACGTGCATACATATAAGTCGGCCATGTTGTCCAATAGAAACCCCCAAGAGTGTCGTCGAGAAGTTACAGCTAGACATACGTCTCAGGGATGCTGCAGACGGAATGCCAATGCTTTTAAAGGCAAAGGTATATTTGTTCAGGTAAAAAGAGCGAGGGATCAGATGAAATATTCGAAACCAATATAAAATGTGCACCTGTAGAATTTTCATTATCACATAATATACATGCGTAAACTAGTTGATGAAAAAAATTCCAAAATATTTAACTGAAAAATATACATTTTTGAAATTCTAATATTCACCCCCTGTACGTAGCAATGCGTATGTAGATTGAAAATATTTTTTGTATGATAAAAAAAATGTGTGGAAAATTTTTATCCACTACCCTTGTCTATGGCTGTTCTGTCTACTAGCGGTTAATTATTAATTCTCTCCGATTTTCTGACAGCGCTGCATCGCGTGTCTGCGGTTGGTCGCTTCTTAGTATTCATAAAGGTCAGCCAGCGAATGGCATTGCAATATTTTCAAGCACGTATGCCTCATCGAGGGACTGTTATATATAGATATATGCCAGTCTAAGCAATATATGCTGACATATATATGTATATAAAGTATATACATATATGCGAAGTCGTGCAATAATGACAAAGCCGTGGGTTTTATCATTATTTCACGATTATGATCTCATTCGCTACAAAATCACTAGGCTTTTCTTCTCTCTTCGACTCTGAGCCATGCTGAATGTAAGGGTTGGTACTGATAAAAGTTACAAAAAATACCAATATGAAAAAAATTATCAAAAATGTATTTGTTAAAAAAAAATTATTTTTAAAAATGACTTTCATCTACGGCAGCAGATAGGCAATGTGGCGAAGGGTGTATAGATAAGGGTGGAAACGAGATTTTAATAATTCATGAAAAACCTATAATAACAAGTGTAACAAGCATGATGTAGATACCCAGGTCTATATACAAGGTATGTGTGAAATATTAATCACGACTTTGGGCATTTGTGGTCAGTGGCTAAGAAGAAAATCGAAGCTGATTTTAGGGTGGTTTTATACATACAGAACTCTTGTACATATAACATGCAAGTGACTCCGACTACCCCTGTTACGTTGTATTATATTATAATCATACAGAGTACATATATATATATATATATATACACATATATATATGTCTTTTATCTTCTTTTTCTTTGGTCACTATATGAATACCGGATGCGGTTTTGAATCTAGTTTGCGTGGCGGCATCAATTTTTAAAAGCCACCCCCTATATGCATTCGAATAGGTCGATATGGAAACCACGTATCTCCATTGGTAAAATACGCGGCCCGTATCGTTCTCCATATGATATTCCTTCGGGGGGTGGATGGGGTAGGGGTTGAACGTGGGTAATAAAAAAAAATCACAGTATCAGAACGATCGTGAAAAATCTACCTGACTAAAGTGCCGTTAAAAATACGAAATAATTATATTAGGGGTGTAAGCAGTAATGGGGTTGAAATCGAATAAATGCAACGGGACGCCATTACGAGAAAGATTATTTTTAAAACAAGAATATTTCCTTTCCGCTTGGTGACATAATGAGGAGTGCTCGACGGGGGTGCGATAATGGCGGCCGTTATGAAGAAATCAACCCCCTGGTACCCCTCTCTACCGGGAGCGACCACTACTTGATCTTCCCGTCTCCATGGTAACCGCCTTGTCCAACGAATCCCCCTCCCCCGCCTCTACCAAGGGTCGCTTGGACTAGCGGCTAGTTTGATTGGCTAGTAGAAAGTCCTTCCCTTATTATGAAAGATATTTTGCCCGAGAAGGGGTTGAAAATGGAAAAACTAATCACCGCAAGACCAACCCCTAGATTGTATTCACTGTGTACTGTAAAAGCATTATCCGATGGGTCCGCTAGACGTATACCCCCTATCCATCAAGTTACGTATATCCACCCCCTTAGAGATACATAAATATATCATTTATACCAGCTCGGGGAAAAAAAGGCTGAATGAAACTCTAGAAAATCCACTGATCAAGGGAAACGAATGGAGGTTGTCTCAAAGGGCAATTAGTTCTCTAATATGACGTCAGGAACCTACAGTAGGTACACGATCGATCATTACCGAAGCGTTAATCGCTCTCGAGTCGACCTAATCCTGGCGAAAACTGATGGATTCCGAAATAATTGCTTAAAGGGTCCGGGGGTGAGTGTAGGGGGTTGCTGCTCGCGCCCTTACAGATGGCCCGAGCTGCATTGTGCATCGGGGGTGTAGTCGAATGAAAGTGAGAGAAAAAAAGAAGTAGCGAGAAAGCTAAAATAGAAATTGGTAGAACGACATCGAACTTGGGGATGGGATTGAAGGGGTGGTGGGGGGAAAATTATTTGAAATTGATGAGTGTCCCTGGGACTAAGAAGGGTTGTTGTTTGGTAGCTTGGGGATGCGCGTGCCAAACGTGTGTTGTGCATAAAGGGTCCAACCCCTTTATTGGTTTCCTGCACCCCTAAGAACAACCCCTTTGGATAACAGTCTTTTCTTAATGCACGGCGTCGCTAATAATAATCGATCTGTTCGTGAATTTTCATAGATCATGATTTTTTTTTTCTATCCTAAGCGCACCTGTTTTCAATCAATTTTTTGGAAAATTATTTCTAATCAAATTACGGTCTCGGCTCTTGCCTAACGTTGTACGGAATTTTATTAGATAAGTCTGAAGGTGTCCAGGCATTTCAGCTATAAAGTACACGTGCTTCGTGTTAGCGTTCACGTTGCCACGGACGTAACAATGAGCCATTAGCACCCTCTGGTAAAGGGCAAGGGTGTTTTTCGCAAAACAATTACAGATCCTCTGAGAACGCTGATGAAAGTACAGGTATATATATATATATTCGAATATACGATTCCCATATGGCAATGACGGTAAGATAGTAATTACAAAAAAAAATATTATAAATAGTGACACGATAAGATTCTCAGCAAGATTCGAGATAATCATTCAGTGCCTTGTTGGCACAATTAATTGGTAACCACATATGCGTGAAGTGAAGAAAAGTATCAAATTGAATATTCATTAAAATGTAAATTCTGCAGTACCTGGCTATTTAAAAAATAATAACAGAAATTCTATTTAATTGGTGCAACTGCCTATCCTACGTACAAGAGTCGTACCTGTGTTATGGCTGACAATTAAGAGCTCGATCTTAAGGATCGCTAAGATGATCTACCCATAATTACCCCAACTAATTAAAAAAGTTTGTCGGCAATTAACAACATGAATATCCAATGTCCCGGACTGTGCCCTGTATATCATCTTGATATTCTAACCAATAAAAAAATTTCTTACATTTTCTTTCACATTAAATCAATTCGCATCTGGACCAAACTCAAAATCCCTTGACGGTCGCGCGATCTAAACACGAAAAAAAAAATAAATAAAAAAAAATTAAATTGACTTTTTCTCCGGCAATTAATCTGTTCGTAGAAAAATGCCACATCTCAAAATATTACATCCATTAGTTGTATGTTCCAAGAAAAATCGAACATGACACACGAGCGAGGCGAGCAACGGGGTAGCTAAACTCCGACAAGGGAAGCTGAAGGGTATGTTCTCCTTCGTTTCCTTCGTTTCCTTCGTTCCAGGAGTATTTCCAGAAGCAAAAAGTTTCTAATGACGAAAATCTAATATATCGCGGCCGCTTTCGTATAGCCTTTTCGCCTCGGCGCGAGTCCGCGCTGTCTGGCCGGCTTTTCTTGTAATTAAGTTATAACTAAGGGTGGTCGAGGATCTCGAGATGGCGTTGGCCTCAGTGGGGTGGCAGTGGGGTAAGAGGTAAAGAAAAAGCAAAAGAGAGAGAGTACAGTGGGAGTGGAAAACAATAAGGGGGCCCCCAACTAATCCGGACGATATATTATATCCAATGTGAGTGGTTCTGGCAGTGGGATAACGGGAGAGGGAGTTAAAGGACCTGGTACTGGTAGAAGGGATGCTGGAGGAGTTCAAGGGCTGAAACAGAAGGTCCAATGGGGTGAGACCAGTGGGAGTCTCGATTTGGTGTCGCAAATTGCAAAAGAAAGTAAAAATAATTTTACCCCGTTAGCACTATCCTACGTACGCTATAGTAAATACATATCTATATACCGCACAGTGTATACATACTGTATAGTACGTTTCATATAGACACATACAATCCTACACGTGTTCCCTATTAGTCTACCTTAGTCTTTCTTGTCACTGTATTTTATCTAGCAATGCTTCTAAGCTATATATATATATATATATACACTTCTCTACAGGCCCACATAAGAAACAAGAGCAGGTATATAAATAAGGGTAGGAAAGGGGGGGTTAACGCGAAAGAGTTTGCCGATAATTGTCGTACCGTGTAAATATCAATAATAACTTTGCAAAGGTGGGGTGGACGAGGAAGAAAAAAAATCTCACCCCAGGATTACCAGGGGGTGGGATAGGGGAGGTGGAGATGGTGAAGAAAGGAAACGGGGGTGGTAAGTAAGAACGAAACGGAGTTCCGAGCGAACAACTCAATTGGGAGAAATCGAATTAGGCCGCGGAAGCTGGGCCAGGCCTGGTAGATGTAATTAATTAATTCTCAAGCGCCATCTTGCCAGTGGCAGGAGAAGAAATATCGTACCGGGACGTGGCCGCTCGTGGAAAATGGTGTATCCTGTTTTCTGGATGTACCATAACGTAATAAAGCAAGATCAAATCGATACAGCTATACCTTTCGTCATTTGTAACTCCCTGTATTTTCTTGTATTATATCACGTACGTATATATATATATAGCGTGTCGGACATGCTATTGCGTATGACTATAGGTAATAGAGCCAGTGCCGTAGCGGGTGGGTACCTTTCAATAAGGCCCCTTTACTTAACAAGAGATCGACTCATAACGCTTAATTAAGCAGGGAGCTTAACTCGGTCCCTTGGGACTTCTCTTCTAAGGGGCCTCATGATCGTGACCGGGCCCCGTAAGGAACACGGCCAGATCCCAGGATAACGATCTGATAAAACGACCCCCGAGATTACGATGGGATCCTGTCGCTACTGCTGGTGGTGGCTCTACGTTATTTCTTTTACGTTCCGCGCCAGGTATTCTAGGGCTATTAAGAATTTTCATGGATGTTAAGGTTGGGTTGGATTATTCTGTGTTGTTGGATGTTTCGAAGGATCCTCTTGCTTTTTTTTTCCCTTACTGTGTTGTTGTCTGTGAATTTGTCTTTTGATTTTCTGGGTTTTTTTTTTACTCTTTTATTGTAATCCTGGGATCGATGCATGAGCGTGGAATCCAGCGATAATGCAAAGCATAACTGACACTCGACCTATCGGGTTAATCCGATTTAACTATCATTATGAGCTTAGTCAAGAAAGACTTCAAGTGCCAGCTAGCGACTCATTAGAATGCCTAAATTAATACGCAGTTTGTATGACTAAAATAAATAAAATTTTCGAAATTTCTGAATTTAATCAAGAACTTTTTTTTGAAACGTCAAGTCCGAATATTTTAAGAAAATAAGAGGTATGCATGTTTGAAAAAAAAAAATGACAAAAATCATGAAGTGCAGTACGTGGCAGAACTTGGTAAAACGTGAGGGTAGTTTTTTTTTTAAATGGCGAGATCGACCCCAATCGTGTTAGTCTAGTCAGAATGGACAGGGGTTGGTTTGCATTTTAAAACTCAAACGTCCCTGATAAGTATTGACACCACGTGGGAATATTCAACCACCTCCCTTGATTTCCAACTATTGCGAATGATATTCGAGTGACGATTGACTAGTCATTTAAAATTTGATGATTCAGTGGTAGACGCTATTATGGCCATAGGGAAAAAAATTTATGGTGATTACGCTCATGGGGTTTCGTTAGGAATTTTGTACAAAACTTTATCGGTCAAATCCACCAATGAGAGAGGAGGTCTTGATGTAGGGGATGATTCGGGGGTGATTGACGGTGGTTAGTCTCTATATGGGGGTTGCTCTGAAGGGGGTTGGGCATAGGGACTATGTGACAACCACCATTATGGGGGCTTCGAGTTTAAAATGTGAATTGAGAAAAAGATACATTCTACAATTGCCAATGTTGTCGCTAACCACCATCATCAAATGATCTTTCTCGATTCTGATAAATTTACGGGATCACTTTCTTCAGAATGCGGGACACTCGTGTTTTGTTTTCATTTGGTCTATGCTTATGCTGGAAACGTATGACAGCTTGACGCATGCTGGTGGCTATCGGTCATTCTGTGAAATTTATACGGGAATGACTATGGGTATATGTATATATTATGGGAAATCCTTTGAACAGTGAATATAGGTATTGTTCATTAGTCATTGATATGTAATTTTATCAACTTACGTATATGAAATGCAGTCTTGGTATCAGCATGCATTTTTGTCTTGCTGCGATAATGACAGATTCCCACAACCATTGGTAAATCGTGACAAATAATTATGATAAGAAAAAAAAAAAAAAAAAAAATGAAAAAAATCACAATTTTTTAAAATTACCACCACTCAGTTTTACATTTAAGTCTTTCGAAATAAAAACCACGTGGCAGAGCACAAGTCACAAAGGAACTCAACACTGTCGACATAAAAATGAAAGTCGAAAACTTTTCGAAAAATCCATCGAAACGTCAAAATTTATTCACCGTGTTTATACAGTTACACTCAAATTCACGAGTCTTATACGTTCTTTGCATTACACACCGTATCCTACAAGTCAGTAAAGGAAAATAGTCTAAATATTCTAAATTAAAAATTTCTTAATTCCCGAATAAAAATTTACAAAAATTTACGCGTTTTATTTATTTTTTCAAAGAATTTCGATATTTTCACGCTCTCCTATCGGGGGCAACTTTACTACTGGTGAGGCAAGTCCGTCCGTTCGCGTTGGTCAGCACTGCCCCTCTTCTCAGCTGGCCTTTTGCTTTGGAGGCTTCGGGTAGCTTCAGAGCCTGGGCACTCCATGTAACCCCACACGCTCCTGTCGATCTAATGTCCTTTTTCGACGCCCAGCGTCGCAATGCCATCATCGCACTTTCTCTCATCTGCCTTTCTCCGTTTTCGCCACTCTCGCTTCACGCCACGATCAGCACCGCCACCCCCATTTTCGAAGGGTACATACATTATCCGGCCCTGATCCCTCGACCACCCCCTCTACCCCATTCGCAGCCCTACTGAATTATAGAAGACACCCTCTTACTCCACTTCTGCCATGTTCCACCGTGTGTGCAGGCTAGTTACATTTTTTTTATTCAAAATTCCTAAATACTCGCTACTTCGTCGCACACGTATATTCAGCGAAGATAGACAGTTTTTATTGTTTCCAGGTAATTTAAGGAATTTTTTCTTTTATAGCTACTAAATGTATTCTTCGTCAGATTTCACTTCCTTGAAAGTCCCTTAACTGCAGCCTTATTGCGTTCTTGGGGTAGGAAGAGCAGAAGAAAAAAATGTGAAGGGTGAGGCAACGCCTTTCAAGTTATTCGGTATGGACACTAAGCGTAAGGGTTGTTGTTAAGTCGTAAAAGAGGAAAAAGGGAGGAAGAAAAAAAAGATGCCAGTGGTACCTTCCTTTTTTTTTTGTCCGTTCCTCCCCCGAAAATATCAGGGGGTGTTAAATATTTTTCGCAGGTAGAAACGGCGCGACCCTCCGAGAAACGTGTTTCAGGAGTTTACGTCATATAAAAGGATGGTTCGAATTGTCTAGGTTTCTTTTTTTTTTTTTTTTTTTACAATACGATAAAAAGATACACGGTTAAACCTACAGGCAAATTCACTCCAAGCTCGACTTTTTCCTTGGTTACTCCAATAAACCATTTGTAATTGGCTCCTGGAATTTCTAAACGAGGGGATGAATTATTTGGGATATAAAAAATGGGCATAAATTGCCTTCGGTCAATTCCATCCTGAGTATATAGATATACACATACGTGAATACGTATACCCTGAACTGCACTACTAACCATGATATGTGGACCCACTCGCACGGGTGGTAATTGTAAATGCTGATTGTCCAATTGCCAGGAATTGTCTGTTGGCAATTGACTATATAGATACATATGTGTACACATATGTGGATACATAGGTATTTATTGGCAAAGACACGTCCCGGTCAATTACTTAACGCCAGATCGATCCGCAGATTATCTAATTCTGTTAATTAATCAATTGCTGTAATTATTGCTACCCGCAGCCGACGCCGACGTCCAGGGACGCAACCAGACGACGCGGGGCGTCGTGGCACCCGTTCCCATCGGTTTTAATAATCTAGTTTGTTGTTCCTACTTCCATCAGCCATTTAGATAACTGCTAACACGTACTGTAATATATATCAAATGAAATATAGTATACACTAAGTGCCTCAATGACGTTTGCCATTAATTAGTCGTATAAACGATACTTGATTATACCCACCTACCCACATATACCATTCAACTAATTAAGCTGATTGACTTCAAATTAATTAATTCAAAAATAATTAATCGTACACAAATTTTGAAATTTTTCAAATACTCATTATTACGGATGGACGAATATTAAGTTGTTTTAGTATCAATTAATATATATATATATATATATATATTTCGTCACATTTCTCGCAATGCATAGTATGTGTATTGACGAACGGGATCGTGTGGTTCACATTGATATAACTTAGTTACAGAGTGAAGTTAGCGTCGATGAAAATAGACAAAGGATCGTGGCTGCAGCTTCGTCACATTTCTCGCAATGCATAAAAATAATTAATCGTACACAAATTTTGAAATTTTTCAAATACTCATTATTACGGATGGACGAATATTAAGTTGTTTTAGTATCAATTAATATATATATATATATATATATATTTCGTCACATTTCTCGCAATGCATAGTATGTGTATTGACGAACGGGATCGTGTGGTTCACATTGATATAACTTAGTTACAGAGTGAAGTTAGCGTCGATGAAAATAGACAAAGGATCGTGGCTGCAGCAAAGGGGAGTTATAGGTTAGACTGCGATCCTTCCAGAGGGAAGCTGCGAAGGGTCGAGAGAACTGTAGGAAAATAGGGGGAGAGCGAGTGGATTGTACAAACAGGGAAAGAAGCACACAGCCGGCTTAGGTTCATTTCGCTACAGTCTGTTCCAATCTGACAGTGTAACGTGTCTAATGATGGATTTCCTACGCGACCATATAGCATACACTATATGGCAATGGTTAAGCATTGAAAAACCAGAATAGAAAACTTTTACACTGTATTGGAATGGAGATGTATCAGTGAGATGAGAATGGACCAAACTGTTTAAAGATAATGAAAAAATGTAATTTTGAATAATTTTGAAATTTTGTACTTTCATCATTATCTGTCTCACAGATCGGTCCTAATACGAGTGAAAGCCCATTGAACCACCCACGCATGCTGGGGGTGGTTTAACGGGTGGGTCAGGGGTCAGCTGGCGCCCTATTTTGCAACCTCCCGCACGCTTGACCATAGCATTGTCCGTGCGAATGGTCCATTGTCGAATTGAATCATCGGGAGGGTGGAATATTCAGGATGGCCAATGCCCAATCGTCAATGGCCGCTGCTGACCATTATTGTTGGGTCCTTCCTGTGCGTGTATAACGCAAACCGGAGCCACTCGAAAATATCGAACGCGTTACAGTTTCCATTCTATTTAACTATATATGTATTCGACACCCACTGTTCCCTGGACACTCTGAATTATTGGCTTAATTGTTAGGGGAATCCCCGGGCTGTAACATATTTCGAAAATTCGACAAATTTCCGGGCGGGAACTTTTCTTTTGCTTCTCTTGACAATCTTTTCCGTGCGTTTACAAAGGACACGCGTCGACGTCATTAAAATCATTCTCATGGAACATCCGATTGGACTTTAGAGTTCGATAATTTTTATTAGCCACTCGTACGTGGGTCATTGATTTGAAAAGATCATTGATTTTTGGTAAAATTGTTATAAATGATTTTTTTTTCGATTCTGAGAGTTTGCTGAATATTTGATAAAAATTATATTTTTAGTCGCAAAATTAAGTGGTAGTCGTCTGGTGAAAATTGACTGAAACTGTCCATTTGGGATATGGACACGCTTTTCTCCAAAATTTTGGAAAATAGGGATCGCTATAGAGAGGCACATATTGTTCGATACAATAGTAGGTAAACTGGGGTCAAGCTAGATTCACATTTTGGGGTGCATTGGACCCAGTTATTGTACACTGTGTAATAATATTTCGCGTGCAGGATGACTGGCTGGGTCAGTTTTGGGTCAGGGGTCAAGAGGGCATGGATTCGATGATTCGTCAATAAATTTAGCCTACGTCGTCGTGTTGGATACGAAATAACACAGAATTTGACGAAAGGCTGATTATGGGTTTGTAAATGTTGCAGACGTGTGAAATTTGAAAATTTATACGAAAAAAAAAAAAAATTGAAAACGGACTGCAATTACAGTTGCTTTCAGCCAGAGATAAAAAAAGGTGCGCAGCAGCGCAAGGCACGCACGCTGCTAGATTCATTTTCCAGGAGGATCTATTAATCTTCGTCCTTGGGCCCCGGGACTCCTTTTCTAAGGGTGTGGGCCGAGGAAGAGGAGAGTGTGTGGAGCGGCGCTTTGAGGGTGCAAAATAAGTTCGGACACGAGGGTGTCGAGTTGGCGGGTATAAGCGTGCGAGGGCGTAGAATTTTCTACCTGGCCCCGAGAGTTTCGGGGCCTGATTTTCGATCTTCGAAAATGGGCACACCCGGTCTCTGAGGTTGCGTTTACTACAGGGGATGCTAATGCAGGGGCCCTGCGTCTCTCGGGAGGCCACACAAGAATTTAAGACTCTCATTACGTTGCTCACCACGTTTCCAATACGTGTCCTTACATTTTTGATTTTGTATTTTTGCAAAAATCACCCAAATATTCACAATGTCTTCCGTGTCTATTTTCGAGTCGGTCATCTCTTTGAACACCTTAAAATTTACATAATGACTGTACCCATACTGAAAATAATTGTTTGACTGAAAGATGACAGGTAGATATTTCTTTCAAATTTAAATAACAACCCACCCCAACTTTTTCAAAATTGGCAAAAAAAACTCCCCCATTTTTCAAATGCTCCACCTACGCCGTTTTCGCGTTCGTACAAAGAGACCTACTTAGAACAGCTAAACTCTGAATGAAAAGTGGAATAATTTTTGTCAAGGAAGTAGTCAATTAAACCCAAAAACCGTTTTCTGCAAATTTTCAAGGATTTACCATTAACGACGTTAATGGAGTAGCCCGCATTCCATATGCCAAGCTAGAAAAGAAGGCCCCCATAGGCTTCTGTCGGGTCCGCGACCCAGGAAGTAGGTAGTAATTTCGAGAACGGGCCACAAAATTAGCAGGCAAAAAGCCGAAAGATGATTTTCCAAAATAACACAGAGCGGGACAATGGAGAGCAATTTCCCGGGTACCAGCTGCTGCCACCTATCTGATTTATCATCTCGGACCTTCCTTTATCTGCCGCATTTTCATTCTCCCCTCTCTCTCTCTCTCTTGTCTCTCATTTTCTCCTACACTCCTCGAGTAGACATCCTCTCAATAATTATCGGCCCAAGTCAAAAAAAGGAACCGTGAAAATAATCACGTCTCACCGTCCCGGCAGAAAGAGAACCCAGAAGAAAAGAAAAGAAACGAAAAGATCCACCCGCAGCAAAGCGCGGTTAATTCGAAATTTCATTTCCAGCCAGAAACAAGGGCACGTATCTTATTTCTACTTGCGCCTCGAATTTTTCGGTCTCTGCAGCAACCACGTGCCTATTACAAGACACATAATGTATCGCATCGCTATATCATCCGTATACGTACATATTGGCATACACAGAATCGCACGCGTCCAAGGCAAAGGAGGATTTTTTTGTTTAAATAACTAGAAAGCAAAAGCGCCGCATCTGGACTGCGGAACGTGGAATTGTTTGGCCGTTAGCTCGGAGGAATGCGACTGAAGCAGATGGGGGGTGGCAGAGGGGTTGTTCAATCGGTTATTGATTGGAAATGTAAGCCATGAGGGGGTGTCCGAAGAGGGCGGGTGCGCGCACCCTGACGTCGGTCAGTGCTTCACGGAGGGATGAAAGAGGGAACGTCCAGTACCGGAACGAGCCGACAGATGGCCACTGGTCACTCGAATGGTCCAGCCTATTCACACTGAAAACTCGTTAACCGAGAAAAATCTTCAATTCCACCCTTCCAGTTAGTTCTCATTGAATTTCAAAAACACTCTACATTCCTGGATGGTACGGCTGATAGAATTTTCAATTTCTCTTTTTTTTTTTTTTTCAAAAATTCGTTTCTCCTTTTGGTAATTTATATTTTACGATCTAAAAAATCATACATATATAGAGTTTAGGTACTTCGAAATTCGTAGTACTAAGGGATGCTCGTGAAACTTGGTTAAATGCTTTTCTCGACTTAAAAAAATCTTAGGAACGTAACCTAACCTAAGCTAACCGGGCCAAACAGGCTCCCTCGCATCCCCCGGGCAATCTTTTCAATTTAAAGTCAAGTATTATGGCTTAAATTGCATTATGGTTTCCTTCCCCAGGACAGGAGGACGGTGGAGGGGAAAAAGGACAGGGGATAGGGCCGGCTCCTTGTAACCAAGACTCAATCACGTCGCTTAACCTCTGACCCCAAACAACACACAGCCGACCACTTCGTCAAATGCGTATACGTTGCTCTTATCCACTTGATTTCTATATAAAAATACAATACCTCTTAAATAAACCAAGCGACCCTTATATCCACCACCCGATTCCATTAATACATTCTTTTTTCATTTTTTTTTCCTCTACAATCTCCATTAAAATTAATCCTTCCAGCATCCACAGATCGCTCCACGCGAGCAACGATATTTACTTGAGTAAATAGCAAATACACCTATTAACCGGCAACGATAAACCGGACAAATAAACCCTTTCGCAATTTCATACGCAAGCTTCATGAAAACCCGCATTGTGGATTCTCCCCATTACCTATAATAATGGCTTCCATAACCCATAAGATACCTTCAGGTGTTTTTAGTTCACTTTTCCTCGGTATTACCTTATCGTATATCGTACGTACAAAATATATATATACGCTGCAACTGGATGCCAACTATGACTACACGTATCTACGTATATAGCGTAGTCACCATAGATACTGGTACTGAGGTAAGTATAGGTAGATACATAAGGCCCGTGTAACATAGCTGACTCCTTGTCTGGTGCATATTACCGGGCTGTTAGTGGGCGTGGTTGCCTGATGAGTTAGCAACGTATTGACTTTATAATAATCACGTTAGCCGGTCCACCGTGATCCCTTGGTATTACGCGCGCCTTCTCGCGATTTCATCTACCCCGTGTACAGGAGTAACTGCTTCTTAACGTTCCCGGAGGAGCCGGACCGTGAAAGTCGATTCACCTTGCCGGACCCGCAGATCGGTAAGCTTTCTCATGGTCGATGCTACCTGCTGCACTTTCGTTACCTCAAGTATACACGTACATGTATATAGGGTGGGTCGATAGAATATGTAAATGCAAATTTTTATTCTATTCACGAATAAAACACGACGGTTCCAAGGTATATATTATATTTTTTCAGTAATTTCGAATTACGTGTTCTGGGCGGTAGTGACCTTGGTAAAATTTATTTTTGAACAACCCGGTATACTGGCAGACATACCTGGTGCGGTAACGGTTGGCAGAATCCTGACCTCCAATCTCACCTCAATTTGCCTACACGCCGGCATTTGCGCGGAGCGTCGGTATTATCTGAAATTATGATCTCAAAAAAGGTTCTTGTGGGGAGTGCGGAAGGGGTTGAGTGTGTTGGGGGGGATAAAAGAGCGTGAGGAGGGATGGGCGTTGGAGCGGGGAAAATGCACACGCGCGCACGCTTCTTCCCTAACGTAATCGATTAATTATGGCAAATCGCTTATTATAAATTACTTGAGTAATTGGTGCCCTATTAATATGCGGAGTATGGTTAGGCTCTTTTTTTTTTTTTTTTTTGAAAAATTTTATTAATAAAATTACCTCTGCGGGTATTAATTATCGATTGTCATCGAGTGATCGGGCGTCGGATGCTGTACTGTAATTTTGAACTGTGCGAGATGGAATTTTTAATTAACAAAGATTTTTCGTGGCTCTTTTGGCTATTTAATTAATTCAAAAATTAGATCTTTAACCATCAATCATTATGAGCTTATATTTATTTTATTTTTTTATAATGAGACATTGACCTACTTCGTTACATTATAACGTGCATATTTAAATGATTTAATGGTTTTAGGTATCAGGGTAAATTACGGAAATAAAGGATGCACCTGCTTTATCCGTAAATCGGTACTTTACGTCCTCATTAGGATCGCTAATAGATATGCGTGACTTTGGTCTTAATTGATTCGGTAATTATTAATATCAAGCCCGTAAGGAGGTTATTTTATGCGAGCATATATATATAAGACGAACAGGTGTTCTTATTGATTAGAAGTTTTTAACGTACTAACGGAAACCAAGTTATACACGTGAATAATTCAAGCATAAGAAGAAGCAATTTTATAGGGAAGTAAATCAAAATTCAATTACAACTCGTAGCTTTAAGATGAGATCACGGATGGCGCAGCATTCCGGCTTTATTTCACTAGAATCACTTTGCTGTTTATCTTTGAATATAATCCTGGCACGGAATTGAACTTTGCAAACTAGTAGTTTGTATACTGTACTCATTCGTTCAAGTTTACGTAAAAAAAATTGAGTATACGTTACGCGTATGATTAATGAATTTCTTTGGAATTTCAGGCAATTTTTATTGCATCAATGTACGACGCAGTGATATTTATATTGAAAATGGCCGATAGGCAATAACCAACCCCTGATCGATTTGACGCCAAATGTCGCCGTGTTTTACACTGGGCAATAATAGTTTGAAATCTATGTAGGCAATAATTCAACTCCACCCCTTTGCCAACCCTATGCATCCCTTCGCATCCTTTTTTCCCCCTTGCACCCTCCTACATATGAAACATCCATATGATACCGATATAGAGGGCAGTTATTGGCTGTCGTCCCGGACGGTTCAGTCAATAATGTCGGCAGTCAAAAAAAAATTATGACAGATAAGAATGATACGAAAATAGTATGAAAAAATTTTTTCTTTTGTTTAAAAATTATTTGTTCTATTTTTTTTCGACGAAAATTTGATAAAAATAGCCAGGGTCCGGAACTTTCAAGACTCTCCGTCCCGATGCTCCGAAGAGATACCCCTCCGACTATAGTAGCCATATAGACGACTCCAGAAAATCTACGACTTGGGGGAGCGGAAACAATTCACTCGGGTTTGCCGGAATAAACGGAATTTAAATACTCGGAGGAGAGAGTGGCGTCGAGGGGTGTCCCGACTGTATAGTAGAACAATAGCCTCGAGGGAGAGATACGTTAAGACACCAGAAGATATAGGGGGAGTCCTTTCCTATAGTCCTTGCGTAATTTACACGGGACAGAATTCCGTTACACAGTTCGACAACTTCGAAGATTACTTTTTAAGAGTCGTCTTCCTGCTTCCCATAGTCTCCACCCTTACTTTCCCCCACCCTTTCTCCGCCCCCTACAATCCTTCCACAGAAAAATCTCATCGTCAATAACAATAATAACCCATAACGATGACGCAATTTCCACATAAAAAATTAAACGTCACTAATATGCCTAATAAAAAAATAAACATCTTTATTACACCCTCTAAGATAAAATCGGTAAAAAAAATTTGCCCCGTCAATATCGATCTAAAATCTAAAAAATAAAGTTCTGAGGGTCCGCAGGACCTCTCCCATCGCCACAGCCAATATTTCAAAATATCCTTTTTTTTTCCCAGTATCCGCCAAAAGCCCAGGGTCCATCGGTTAGGACGATGTAAGCAACATATTGTTATCGGCCAGACAGAAGGTGGTCCAGGAGGTCCAGTATGTCCCACGGGATGTTCGCTTTCCTGTTCCTTATTGATATACCGAATAAACAGAATGGACAGGATGTTTCGTATATAGCGACTACCTATACCTCCTATCCGCATAAGACTCCTGGGTAATGATAATGGCTCTGCCAGTCAAATGGTCGAGTCTTATCAATAGAAAATTAAATTCTATAGGAATAAGTAACTATGACCTCCCCTATTTTTATTTACGTTCAATTTATCTGATAACACAATTTTTCTCCGAGACTCCTGTTCACCTCTCCAACCTACCACCAAGCAGCGCATATCCGGTGTAAATAAAGATGGCTACTTTTCATATCCGCTTACTATACTTCACTGTAACATGTAGCTATAGTATAGTATAGGCAAGTACCTACTCTATAAATACATATGTATGCACGCGTACCCACCTTACCTACCAACCTACCTGCTATACGTAGGGGGCTAGTGCTTTTAAATTCCGCGAGTCAAGGCAATGTTTGACATGGAAATGTCGAGCAATGCATTATACATGTCTTCCAGCAGGAGTGTTCTCTACGCTTTTTCTTACCCCTTACTCTTATTCGCCATTCTTCCTGTCCGCTACCTCTAACCCTATGTATATGTATACGCGGGCTTCTTGCAAGTCCAGCCGGCTGCTTTTGCACCACCAGCGAGAACGAAGTGAAGAAGAAGGGGATTTAATATACAGGAGGAACGTTGTTCCTGTGGGTACCGTACGATACGATGGGAAGTTCTTATCGGAGCAATGTTTATTTAAGCAAATGAAAAAAAGGGCAGCCTTTAGTCTGCTTTATGTACCCTTGTACGCGGTCCAGTGTTTACTGAGGGAAACGAAATAAATTACGAAAAGACCGTTTCAATGCAACGAGTGAAATTGTTCGATTTTTGAAAAAAAAAAAATTTTTTTATAATTTTTGAAAAATCAAAATCAGGACTAGTAAGTGGGATACATTGTTCCAAAGTACTCCCGGAGGTATCCGCAATTCACCTTCATCACGAGGGTCGGCATTGTTCGTAAAAGGACGTCGCGTTTATTGCATTATTTAAAGAACCATCCCTTCCTGAGATCTTCTTATCCCGACACTGGAGAAGAGTGCCACTCTTCGCACGGAACAAGAGGGGTCCAGAGGAAGCTGTTAGATACTATATCTACTACCAGCGCAGATAGGCTGTAAGAAAAATCCTAAGTGTGAATGCGAACGCGTGTAAAAGAGTAGGGGGGTTGATTTTCTAGATGGCTAAAAGGGGATGAAATTTCGAAAGCTAAGGGATGAAATCGCGACGGCAGACAACACTCAGACGCGTCGACGGGAAGCTTCGAATCACGTAAGAGATTATCCGCAGCCTTTCCGCCATTTCGTTTCTCCCACCCTATCCGGAAACGTTTCATCCCTTATACGCGTCTAGCGCTATTTAACCCTCTGTTTTGATGATTTCACCACTTTTTCTGAAAAAAATTATTTTTTGCATTTTTTTGTTTTTTAACACTCACCAGGAGAGTGACCTTCCAGCTTCGCCTGAAGGGTTGCTGTGCTTCTGTGTTCGGGTGTCGTAACCGGCGCTGCTATCGGGGGTGAAAGGTCGGGATGCGCTAATGCGCCGCCACCTGCCGTTGTCGTCGTTATCGTCGTACTACAAGGATTCAATGGCGAACTTCTTCTGAAGCTGTGATCCGTTCGCCATGCCACTTCGTTATCGCCCACCCAGACTTTACCTAAAAGCAGAAAAAAGTTAAGAAAATTAATTGCGAGGAGGAACCCACGTGCATTGCATATATACAGTGCGTGATTCATACAGACTTACGAAACTGAGAAGGGTGGGGAAAGGGGGGGGGGATGGGTGTTTCTGAGCATTAATATGGCCGACGGTTATTGATGAGGAAAAGCAAATGAGAGGAAGCTGCCTGGATAAATTATATGAAGAAGGTTAGATGGTTGAGACGTAGGTAAGGGTGGGTCTCAGATCGTATTAATAACCTAGCCCCTTGCCTATGTACATATATATACATATATAAAGTCCAAGCGAAATGGCTTCTCTCCCCTCGTCGACTGCACATAATTAGCGAACCCCGTATGTTTGTATATATATATATATATGTGTAGTACATACATAGATATATACGCACATGCTTTCATTTTCCCTTGCCTATGCATTTTCCTTCCACGGCTTTTCCCTCGTTTCCCTTAATTTCCGGGAACAATGGTCCCAGCCCTGGATGTTGTTCCAGGCTGCAGTGTCTAATTACGCGGGGTCCATGGGATCCTTCAGTATGGTCATGGGGTGAGTTTTATGGGTTTCCGCGGTAACGTTTACTGGACGTCTCAAAATAAATATACTTATTTTTCCCATAACTTAACCATACCTAACACTGTTTCGCTTATTTGCTATGTATATTTTTCGTTATGTATCAAAGATTCACAGGGTGACGTTCGGTCGACCGTAGTTAACGTTACTACGTTGGACAATTATTTTTGAGTCTCACTGTACCGAATCCTTGATTTGCGAATAAACGCACAAAAAGATCTAATGGTCAAGTATTTAGGTATTCTAGGTAGCAGGATTCATGTATTATTTCCTCGATGAATGATTTAGTCAAGAGGTAAGGAGGGTGTAGATATGTACACGCGAAAGAAAGATCTGCGCGACTTAGATGGCTGATTATTTTAGAGAGAGAGGGAGATAGAGAGAGAGAAAGAGAGAGAGAGAGAGAGAGAGAGAGAGAGAGAGAAGGAGAAAGAAGGAAAAAGAAAGAGAGACATAAAGGCGAACTAAGCTTCACTATATGGCAGTTCGAGAAGAGAAACACAGTCGGATAATAGGTAACGTAAGAGAAATGGATAAAAGAAAGCGTAGCCGGCGCTAACTAAGGGCGTCGGCTAATCAATATCATCAGAGAATGGCCGCTGCTCTCGGCAACCCCTCTACTTCCTGGCTCTGGCCTGCTTAGGGGGTTGGCTAAAGCGTTGCGATTGTCTTACGAGAAAATAATTTTCTCTCGGATGAAAAATAGTTTTTTCATTTTTCTTTCTGTATTTTTCTTTTTTTTTTTTTAATTGTATATAGATTTAACGTGCTACGTGAAAAATTGCAAACTTTTTATACGATACTACAAATTTCCTCCCTCTCGAGTTTGTGGGATCTCCTGGTCCATGATCTCTAGCCTAAGGCTCCGGAGTCTGTACACAACTACCCTGAGAGCATGGACCAGCGGTTCCTTTAATCTCGTGGTGTTTGCATGCCCGAGAAGACCCCTGCTTCTTGGAATCCCACCCCTATACACACGAGACAAACGAAACTACCCTGTGGTACGTTAACCGGAAACGCAGATCCCGGATGGACCTTACGTAAAATTAAATTATCTGGATGAAAAAAAAAAAATCTTCTCATTCCCGTCAGACGCTCGTGCGGTTTACCCTTCGCCAATTGTAAATTGGATTTTATCAACAAGTACACGTATGAGTGAATTTTGGAAAAAAAAATTCCCATGGGTTTCGGAGTCTGTCGAAGAAAAAAAAAAAAACACCCTCTTCTCTTTTATATCGAGGGGGTCGAACCGCACCGGGTCAAACCAGTATGGTGACGTCCATCCAGCGCCAACTCCATTCACGGGGTTTATCACTGTCCAGATAACAACGATTTACCTACACGCGAAGCCAACCGACCCCCCTGCATCCCTTGGGTGGTGGAAATCGGAAGGGTCGGTCGGATCCCGGCAGCCAGTAGGCAGCAGCCACCTTGCATTCAAGAGTATTTCACTTTAACGGCCCCCCAGGGGATTGGCTGACCTGGTCGAGACCCTCGAAACGTTTCGGCATAATGGACCTTTACATTACTTATTCGACAAAGTCGCGAACTTGGAAACAGCCAACGTCCGCGATAAATTTCGTTCTCGTTAGTGAAGACGATTTACGATTAATTAATACAAGTTAAAAAAATTACATTTCAAAAGCATTATCACTTAATTAAGCAATTACATTACATTTACAAAAGCAAGACAATTTTTTTGGGAAATTTCAAAAAAGTTCAAAAATTTTTTCCGTACATCGACCAATATCGCAAAGTACCCGGTTCTCCGTATAAACGAGTTGACGAAGGGGCGAAAGACGGTTGTGGATAAAACGAGCGATATGAGATTAATAGTAAAGGCCGAGCTGGTCGCTCTCAAGGAAAAAGGGTCGCCGGTATAGTACGTATAGGTAGGTATAGTGGCGCTGATGGCGATTCTTCTTTGAAGGTGGACCCGAGGGTAGTAGTGGCCAAATTGAATCCTGTTTAGGACAGGATAGAAAGGGGGTGGAAAGACCCTTCTCTCAATAAGTAAATTGCACCGTCAATGCGCGCCCTTCTGATCCCTCGACGCAAAATTAGAATAGCCTCAAGGCTTAATCTTATCGTCGTACCGAATCAACCCTTAAATTCAAGGCCAATGCATTGAATAAAATAAGTAAAAAAATTTCAACCCTTTCAAAAATTAAAAAAATCATTTTTCACCAATCCTCAATCGATCACCGTCCAAGCATGCGTATAATTTTATAACATTGATAAAGCGAGGAAAAAAAACATCGTCGGATACAATCCCTAATCTATTAACCCGATTTGCTTATCAGCAATGTGCTGCGCTACGTGATATCGAGATATATGGAAAATATAAAACCGATGCTGATAATACCGTAGGAGTATTGACGCATCCAGATCAAAAATGCACCGACTGATAAGACAGAATGTACGTATTCTATATTCATGTCGCTCCGATGTGAATGACCCTTAATCATTCGATGATACTTTCTTATCGTCGAAAAGTCAAGCGACAATGGGACAGGTTTAAAGGTGCGACTGATAAGCATAGTCATAGATAGATTGACAATATTTTTAAGACTATCGATATATAAATCATTTTTCAATAATTACTTTTATTAATTTCCAATTAAAATACAAATATTTAATTACTGTATAAAGATGCCTTTCATTTTATCCCGCTTCAAATACATTCGTATCATAGTGCGATCGATAAAAAGCTACCAGTCTTGGGGTCCACCTCAAAGCATATACTATATACTAACGGTATACATATGCTGTATATATATATATATATCTATGTACCTATGGGTTATATAGTCTAACACGCAAAACACTTAGCGCCTCGAAATCTCACGGTTAGAAATTTGAAAATCGGTACGAATTGCGCATAGGTAAGTTGCGCATATATAAAGGGTACATAGAAGGCATATATAGGTATATACCGTGCGCCATAATGGTTGCAGCTCGAAGTCTTCTTAGAATGCCGCCATTATGTTAATACGGTCTACCTGGCCCGTAGTAAAAGGCGGACCGATAAAACGTGAATAATAAAAAAGCGCGTTAGGGGTTGAGGAAGGGTTGGCTCGCATGCGCGAACCGCCCCTCTAGGCTCTGGGGGTTGTAACGTACAGTCACCCTTGGTCTCCGGAGCGCTATACCGACACCTTGGCCAATCTGCATGTTACTGCCGGGCGCCATTTTGAACGAATCCAAGAAAGGGGATGATATGACTCGACCCCTATTACCTTGACTATTTTTAAATGGAAGTTGTACGCGTCCACGTTATCAAAAATGCGTATAACGTGTTTTCAAGAAAATTCCATATTTCACGATAAGAACGTGAATTCCTAAGCGTACAGAAAAGACTGGAATTAAAACGATACATTCACAGATTATCGAACTAGGTTATCTCTGAATAATACGTATATCAGACACGGTCGCTCTAACACGAAAAGTATATATCGGAATAAAATCAAATCAAAAAAAAAAAAAAAAAAAAAAAAAAAAAAAAAAAAAAAAAAAAAAATGAAAATCCCAAAATTTAAAAAAAAAACCTAAAAATTCAATGTATCCGATCGTATAAACGTCGCTAAAAATTTATATTACGAAATGAAAATTTATAATTCTCATCATCCCGTCATTCGTCACTGATCGATTCGCTCGAGAAACACGTTACGCATTATGGGATAAGCGTAGAAAGTTAAAAAAAAAAAAATAAAGAAAGAAAAGAAAATATAAGAAACGCGCAGGTAGAGCACACACAAGACCCAAGGGGGATTGGTCGTTGGATTTTGAAAAAGGGGTGAAAAATAAAAAAGGGAAGAAGGGGGTTGGGTTACGAATTTAAAATCACAATGGCAGACACACGTCTATCCGTCCCCTTAACCCCTCGGTCGTTTCTTCTCGCGAGCATCTGCGTCCGTCCTCGCCAATGGGGTGCATATACCTACCCCTATTTCGGAGATCCAAGTGCATAAGTGCATCCCTCGATATGCCAGTGTGAGCGCGTACGTGCCGGGCACGAACGTAGCACGCGTCAGTGACGTCAGTTGGATCGCTACACCCGTATACCAGCTATATTATACACAGGCAACCCTTACCGACGGTACCGACCAACGAGGTATAGTAACAGCCAACCCCGAAAAATCCCAGTCTCTCTCTATACGGGCAGGGCACTCGAGAACCACCCTTCCTCAAACATTTTAAACTTTTACCAGACTGTATTTTATGGACGGCTTCGGGGTTGCGTCACAAAGCCTTTCCACTACCGTTACGCAATTTTTTTTCATTTCCGTGACAGACGGCCCTGCGAGCGTGTCACCCCCTTTGTGTACCTCCGTACGCGAACTACCCTTATTTTCCATTTTCCATTTTTTTTTTTTTTCTTATGCTCATCTCGTACGATCGATATTTTCAAAAATCTGTATACGTACGTTCGCGTGCATTAAAAATAAATGAGCACGGAGATACCGCGTCAATTTTTTATCCTCGGATAAGGAAGGTGAACGATAAGGGAACTACTCGAAATCATTAAAGGTGCATCCGGTCAATGCACTCGATCTGGAGCGTGCCTAATGATTAATCAGGGACGATTATTATAATTTAACCGGAACGAAGCCAGTCGCTGTGAGAGAATGGGAATCCATTGCGAAATCAAGATGGCACCTGAAGATAGTCAAAACTTACCCAGCAATAATATATGAACTGTCTTATGCACTGTTATGCTATATGCCATGTCTATCCGAGCTAAATATACGATGCCTACATAAAGAATAGCTCATGGGAATCCTGTAATAAACTATCAAAACAGTACATGCAATTCTGACTAATTAACTATCTTATTCGCACGCGATCACTATCCAAATATAAAATTAAATAAATTCACTCCAGTCTCTACGTCACTCTCTCGAAACAACTGTATAGAACAGAAAACAATTCCGCGATATCCACCATGCAAATTTATATGCATATGAAAGATCAGCCATTTTGATTAAACGGACCTGCAATTGTCTCGTATTGGTACAGTTGACCCCCACGTGGAAAATATCACGACCCTTACTACCCCCTTTTATGCAATTCGGATGCACCCGGTGTAAAAAAAGAAATCTTTAAAGCAAACTGCACTTCTCAAGTGAGGATGCTGGGGTGGGGGGGATTGAAGTCTTCCGATTGGTTGAAAATTCTACCAATCCCAACTCGTATGCAACTTCAATCTTTGCTTCTCTGTTAACCTAACTCCCTGCATGCGTGTACGTATTGCCAACTGCATATATATATATATATATATATATATATATATATATATACAGAACCATTGCAGATTCCAGTAGCCATCCTCGCAGACACGGTTGCATCGTCCAGCGTAAACTGACTGCGTCCAAAAGCGCATGCGTAATTCATTATCGGCGGCTGCAGCTCCTTCTGCAACTGCAACTGCCTACTGGCTACTGTCTACTATACGGTGCCGGCAGAAAGACACAGAAAAACTGGTAGCCCTCAGTCGATCCTCATCGTAATCCTCCTTCGTGATTCTCCGTCGGCTTGGTTATGTTAGGTTAGGTTGGTCGGGTTGGTATTACCATTGCGGGATCGATGAAGCTACTCTTACTAGTCGTGTTGCACTTGGATTCGAGACATTCTCAATTCCACATGGAGAGGAATCATTAACGAATGGGACCGTCGAGTCGAGACTGGAGACAGAGGCGTTCGTAGATGCATATATGTATATATATAGGTATGGAGTTGCAGGCGAATATGCAGTAACAAAACACATGTATAATTATTGGCCGAAGGTGACAACAGGAAAGTCCCTAGTGCTTGCTTAATACTTGGGCCTGTACTA
This sequence comes from Cephus cinctus, assembly GCF_000341935.2. Taxonomy (NCBI): domain Eukaryota; kingdom Metazoa; phylum Arthropoda; class Insecta; order Hymenoptera; family Cephidae; genus Cephus; species Cephus cinctus. The sequence continues at coordinate 176,930 of NW_014333593.1, forward strand.
ATTAGCGCTTTGATTGCTGGTTGGTAATTTTTTTGAAAAGGTGCCGAGAAATCCTAATTACCGTGACGTTACGTCACGTACAGTGAAATTTCTTAATGGCATCGACCAGTGACACACATGATAACCATACCGTTTCCGAAAAGCGTTTTTTAACGTGTATTTTTTATTTTCACCAAAAGTCGCGAGAATAATTCCCTGGTATGATAACGATTTGTAAATGGATAAGTGTAATTGGTTGATCGAACTGTAAACGGAATAAATATTGCGCAACTGCGGGTCAATAACGATAAAGCTGAGACGCGCCTCGATTTTAGATGTTTAACTGTGAATAACACGAGTGACCGTTATCAGCGAGCTATGTGAAATAAATCAAATATCAATGTGTCAACCGAAGGAGTGATAAGAAAATATCACTAGAACAATCCCTAAAGCACGTAGGTACAAACGACGGTATATATGCATGAGTAATTTTAGGTCTCGAGGCCATTTTCAATTTCGATCGACGTGTGCATTTTGCTTTTTTTAATCCCATTGTTGTTTATCTCAAAAGTTAATCCAATTTAGTGATAAGCACTGTCGCTATGAATGGGCCAGGGTTTCGAATTTCGGATTGAGCCTGATTTGATTTTTCGGATAAAATTGCGTGCAGCCGCAAATCTTGATATCGATCGCAGGTTGGAAATTGTGTATATGAAAAAAGAAATGCACCGGCGACCCTATATACTATACGTGGAGTAGCTAGTTTTATTATCCCTTTGCGACTATTCGGTTTCTGGGTATATTGTCCCTACGTGGATATCGGTCATTGATCTGTTCGATTTTCGATTATTGTTTGGACTGATCGATCCCACGTTTTCGATTAGAGCGAATGATTAATCCATTTTTTTGCTTTATCCAGTAAAACCGATTAAATGGGATATTGTTCGAGTGTACGTTAAAATGGAAATTTTAGTTTTTGTTCGTTGTATGTACGTATGGTGGGTATATGCGTGGCTGCTAGTATGTAACACCATATATGTATATGCTGACGGGATCGATGACTCGATCCGTTCTATGATAAATTGATCCTAGTATAGTCGGGGTTGGAAATGCAGTTGAAACTGCATTGAGCATGGTACGTTGCACCGATGCGGCAAAAACCCTCCCAGGAGAGTTCAAGTATATACATATATATATATTTCTCTCGTGTATATATATAATACAAAGTATATATATATATGCAGGAGAGATTATACGACACACTAAGAAGTGACATAAGTGCCCGTGGTCCATGTGGGCATATGTGAAAAAAGGGGGTGAGTGGGTATTTCAAATTCCTGAGAATTTTCGTTAAACTCAACTTTTTGTGGAATAAAGTACCTACCCTGCGCTTCTTTTCTTCCCCTTGCGCATCAGGAAGCCCGCGCAACCCCCCATCGGATTCTCTAGGTTCTCCGTAAAAACTGTGTGAAAAAGCGTTATTTTTAGGGTGAAATTCGAAGCCTTGAATTTTTTTTAACTCCCCACCAGTCCACATATAGCACTCTTTTTCCCTTTGCATGCTTTAGTGGTACGGCTGGATTTTGACCCCGTGACGTGGGGTTGGTTGCATCGCTTAATAGGGTGCAGGTAAATTTCACGATTTTGGAAGATCACCCTGTACGGGTTCCACCCTAAACCAGAAAGACGGAAAATCATGGGATGCGCGGTTGCGCAGGGTGGCGCAGGGTGAATCGGGGACGCATCCTGCATATTCACCGAATTTTTGGATAAATCGTTCAGTCCCATAATATATATGTATATAAAAAAAAGAGAAAAGAGGGAAAGGTCCCATTCAACGTATGGAGGAAGGGCCTCGTAAGGGGTAAAATGTCTGTTTTTCGATGAAAATCCGCCGCTTCTTTAGAAATTCACAATACCGGTACATTCTGGGTCATGGGAAGTTTCCCTGAATTGTGAATAAGAATGTAAAAAAAAAAAAACGTTTTCGAACCACCGTCACTCCACTGATTTGAGACATCGATTAGTCGCAAATTTTGTTTTCAATTTTTCTGAAGATTTTTGAAAGAAAACAATTACCAAAATTCCATGCTACTTTCCACAAAGTGCTACCAACCTTTGAAGAAAATTATTATTCACCACATAACGAGTTTCAAAAAATTATCCTGATGCAATTCTCGGTAAACTATATTGCCACCACCTGAGAAATTCAACATGGTGACGTTCTACCCCCCTTCCTCCCTCTTTTATCCCACGAAACTAACATCTTCTCGTATTTCTCGAAGAAGATCTCAGCGGAGAGATCCTAATCCCGTCTAAGGCCACGGATCGCAGAATATCGTTACTTATATAGGTATATAAATAAAGTCCCTAAATTCGAAAATCCCTAGACCTATTCTAAAAGTTGCACCAGTGGAAAGAAATACCACCAGATTTACTTTCCCTCTAATACGTATGCGTATAATTTCCCCTCCCTCCCCACCCGCCCCTCTGCACTCGCATCCCCCAGCGCTTTCACGTTTCACGAGGTGCACCATCCAGCCATCCAGCCATCCAGCCAGTCAACCAGACTTCAAAAAAGCGGGGGATGACGAGTGAATGACAGGACAATAAGGCCGCTCCGATGCACGCGAATGCTTTATGACGATTCAATACGTCAGAATCCCGCACGGATGCACTTTTCTGTATGCACCGGGTCTTGCCCGGTTCTCAAATTTCCAGTGGGATATGTTAAAAAAAAGATCCTCCTCAATACCTAAGAACGGGGTACCTTGAGCATCCAACGACGTCCCTGACCTTACGATTAGTCACTGGCCTGACATTAGATACCCGCAAACCAGTTATCCGCACCAAAATGGCTTAGAACTGTTATACGTTATTGCATACTGGTGCACTGACACGTTCTACACTGACCTACCTTCATTTTGCTCTAGAATTGTCGCAGACTATAGTCAGATAGGAGATAACGAGTGCAGATACAAATAGCGATAGAGATACAGCATCCGTCAATTGGTCCATTGCAATGCATCTGTATTTCAATTAATTTATGAGTTCGCCTCATATAACTGCATTATCTTATAAGTCGAGATGATCCCAGTGATTTAGAAATATTCTGCACACCCGTTAAACAGTTTCCAGGTAGTTACGAGAGTCAGCCAGTATAATTACAACAAGGGCAGTTAACGTCAGGCTGGGAATGCAATCCTTAGGCTTAGTTTATAAGGGATATTCGTAATAAGTTTCGATGCAGATAGCGAGTAGAGAGTTCTCGTTAACGCGCAGCCGGTTAGATGCGGCAGGTGGAAATAAATAGTAAAGAGATTACGTGCTAGATGGCTGGTAGCCAGCGAAAGGGCTTCGACGCTTCTGTTACGCAATTTTGCAATGCAAATTTTCCTACTTCTTTAATCGCGAGGTTCCTATTCATACGAGATACAAGATAACAAAAAATAATCTAAACCTAGTAAATTACTCGAAAAATTCAAAACCTGTAATGTAACTTTATCACGCTACCCTATTTACATAGATAATAACCCAGATAATTTTACAAATTTAAATCGACATCTTGATCGATCGGTATCCCAGTGAGAAGAGGAAGGGGATTGTACGTATTGAATTTTTTTTTCAAAAATTTGTCACGCTCTCATTTTTCAAAATCCCTGCTTAACGCAGCAACGGAATCAACCAATGGCCTTGTTGTACCATAGCAGCTGTTCTGGTGATCAGAGAGGGAAATTTCCAAATTGAAAAAAAAATTCTCCAATCGCAGTAACGCGTGTCGATGCATGTGTACGTATATAATTTATTATTTAAATTTGAATACGGTAAATTAATTACTCGAGATAAATTATAAGAATTTTTCGAGAATCGCCAGCCGTCGCGAATAATCACGCTACCCAGGAGGCCTATAGTGGAAAGTCATTACGTATTTCAAGACACCCTGTACACGTAACAGATCCATGTCTGAAATACAATAAGAACATACATGACCGAGTGACGCCAGAGGAAAAAAAGGAATACGGTTCATTGTCCAAAAAAAAAAAAAATCAATTTTCAGACAATTTCAGCGTCTTTGAAGGTGTCTTCGAAAAGTGGGGCTTTTAAAAAGTGCGTAAATAAATAGATTGACGTCCCACGCCTAGTCCTATAGCCGTATATAGATATAAGCCCGTTGCCAAGGGTACTAGGACAGGGGGTGGTTCGGACTCGGTGTGTCCGAGGCGGAGGGGTTGAAACGAGACAATAAGCCCTGAGGGTCCTCGGCAGGAACTCAAAGAGTGGCCGTGCTGCGACACTCGTCCGATAATCTAATAAAGGGGTTGTCTCAGGACCACCCCCATTCATCCCCCTACCCCACCGCCACCTCCCGAGCATCTCCTGCCTTTAACTTCCCGTCTCATCCCTCTTACGGCACCACCTCCTCGTAAGTCCCCGGCTTCACCGACGCCATTCTCCTTTTCGGGGGATGATTCGAAGGTAAATATTACCCCAAAAGATTTCGCGGCTCCCGGCAAATGGCCAATCTTTCCTGCAGGGTCTCTGTACGGCCCTGTGCGCCCTGACTATCCGCTAAGGGTTAATTCTTCTCTCTATAGTTCCTAATAGAATCTTTTCATCCCTTACGCACCAGCCGATGGCTGCCACGGCAAGACGGTTCGTCAGGTATACTTTATCGGTCGTACGAAAAAAATTTTTTTTTTTCTTATATATTTACCTTCACCGTACCCGTGCACTGTGTAAGGGTAGCTACTTTCGAACAGGGGATGCTACGTTCGCGATAACTTTCCAAAGGGGTGCGAACGAGCAGCACGAGACTGGCTTCTCGTAGTAGCCCAGGTTGCGGGTCCAGCAAAACTACACAACACTGGACCCTCAAGACGGCCCCCGGAGCAACCCCCATGACCAGACCAGGATGTGTAATTGAATTGGCTTCCATCCCCCATTGCCAGTCAACCCCTTGCAAGCAAATACACCGCGTCTTATTCCTACTTTCTTCCATACCCGAGAAACTCCCCGAATTACAGACACGTACAAGTGACTCCTGATGCATCGATTCGTCTCAAATTTTTATCCCGACCACCCCTACTTGACTCCAACGAATTTTTTGTCACCCTTCTCATAAGATCCGTGGTATATAAATTTTCGCGAAAAATTTCGACTTTCCTCGAGGGATGAATCGGGGTAGTACAGGAGGAAACGAAAGACGAAGAAGGCACCTCGCGCCGTTCCTTCGCGACAATAGGGGATGCCGAATTAAATAATACTCGGCGATATTAGGTTAAATGGATTCTGGCTGCGAGTTCTTTCAGAAACGGAGGGCTATTTGCGAAACTCAATGGAAAGGAGGGTTTCCCATCGTTCCCCCCCTTCTTTCTTCCCCACCCCCTTCCACTCTCTTAACCCACCTCCCTCGGTCCTCTTTACGTGGTGTCCCGCCGCCTTGTACCCCTCGCAGCACCCCCTCCCCCCCCCTGCACGTTACCCACTATATTCTATACATATACATATCTAGCTATCCACTATTGACCGCGACCGTAGCGCACAGCCATTCCGCATTTTAAAGGGAAAATTTTCGTTTATTCGGGACGACTTCACTCTCCATCTCTTTCTACCTTATTTTCTCTCTTCTCCTCTGTATCGCACTCTCTCTCTCTCTCTCTCTCTCTCTCTCTCTCTCTCTCTCTCTCTCTCTCTCTCTCTCCGTCAGATTATTCTATGACTCGAACGGGCGAATGCCAGCTCAGACGGAAAATAACAGAACCGCCTTCCTTTTGCTACTGGCAGGTCCTTCTCTCCTGAATACGCAAGGACCCACTAGGCCAATTCTTTTCTATTTCATTCCCGGCCGATAGCGAACAAGGCCCATCGATCCGACTTCATCCCTCCCTGCAAGGGATGACTTTCGATTATACGAAAATTTATCAAAATTCCATAAAAGATTCTATTTGCCTTCCGATTTCGCATCCCGTTTCCTCTTCCGTCGTACGATGGACCATTACGTACCAAGGAGTAAGAACCGAGACTGTCGCTGTATCTAAACGCATGAGCAGTCGGAATTGCTAAACAAACTAGCCCCTCTCGTCAGCCATTGAATTCCCAAGTTGTTTGCTCCCGCGAAACTCGCTCGCTCCCGGAAAGTTCTAGAACAACCTGGAAACAGTAGAGAGTCCGTTTGATCCGTAAGATAGAAAGAGACGGAGAGAGGGAAAGAGTCAGAGCACGTGACAGGTCCCTGGTACTTGCCAATTTTTTTTTTTATCCTTTCCCCTCTCTCTCACTCTGATTCTCTTTCTCGGACAACTGTTCAGACCTCCACTACTGTTTGTTCTAGTTATTTTATTACACGGCCAAGAGACAAGGAAACATCGCAAACTTCCGGTACTGTTTGCTCATTTCCTCGTTTCCAACATTTTTCCAGGACACCCAACAGTCAATGGGGTAGCTTGGCAAATTTACAATTCGATTCAAAGTCCGTTTGGGTGACTGTAAGATTACGTAAAATTTTTACGGGACAGCTGACTGAATGTCTTGTAACGCGAATCTACTCTTGATTACGTAATATGGATATTGATTACGATATTACTTACCTCCCCTCGCACGCCCCTCCAAAATCCTTCTATACCTCCATACGCAAGAAATCGACACTGTCTACGCCACTGATTCGTTACCCTATCGATCTTATTTATGGCAGGGTCACAGTCTATTAGCTCTGCAGGCAGATTAACATCGATGCCAGCCCTGCGAAAGCCACGTTCCTGCCACGGGCTATAAGCGCTTTTTCCTATTCTTGTATTAATTCTATCGTCATTTCTTATGTGTCTTGGCCTATCGAGTCCGCGTCGGTTATCATCCGACACATGGAATCTTCATTGATAAAGAGCGAGAGCGACACAGCGAGGTAAACAGTAACGAACGAATGAATGAACGCCAATTTTTTTTTTCATTCGAATATAAAGACGCCTAATCTGCTAATGGCCACGCTTTGGGCGTAAGATGGAAGGACGAGGAGGGAGGGAGGAACAGGGCAGTTTCCATAGAGCGACGGCACTTCCTGAGAAGCAGAAAGATAGCGGCAATAGCTCGCGTGCATCTCGCGTAATGGAAAGGCAAGAAATAAGAAGGAAAAGGAATAAAAAAAGATTTTTTTTTACGGATAGCCATTCTGCACTGAGACTATCTATGTGAGGCACTAATGTATACATATATATATATACTATTGTGAGTATTGCGAATATCGAAGATGCGGAAGACACAATCGGATTCATGGAAACGGACGATAAACCAAAGCCGATCTAGCATGCCGGAAAACGGTGGTGTATATATATATATATATAGCAGATACGGTACAAGAAGTATGAAGAGAAAAAAGAATGCGGGATAATCAAAAGCGAAAGAGAGAAAAAAGAAATAAAATAGGAGTGGTAAAATAAAAGGAAAAGAGGAGAACAACGGAAATGATAAAAGAAGGTATAAGGAGGTTGGATTTAGGTAAAAGATGAAATCGAAGTCACCATCCTCTTTTATGGTGCGGACAATCAGAGTCTCATATCTAAGAACGATCCATCAAATAGCGAGATGAATCCCTCGTAATGCGATGACCTATCTACAATTCATTGACGATATATAAATATACACCACGTGCGTACCTGTCAAATCTGACAGCTGTCTCTAAAAACCGGTATGAATAAAAATAAATAAAAATATAGAGAAAAATTGACCAACACTAGAATCAGATCACATTAAGTCTTATACTCAAATAAAATATCACTGATACATAAATATGCACGATACGTCGATAAGATATGTGATAACAGCGAAAGTTCGCAAAACAAGCAGATTCGATCGACTAACCGACCAACCAGCATAGGAATAAGGCGGTGACAGACTTTTGAGAATTTATGAATAAAAAAAATGTCAACCCCACAAAATTGTTTAAATAAAAAAATACACCCCTTATATCCTCGAGGCGACTCGCAGCCATCGGTAGATACAGTGCGCTTCGTGTGTAAGTAAAACAGCGTACAGTAAAGCAGATAATCGCCCATTAAATTCAAAGTCTTTTCCATACGAAAACCAAGCGAGCTCCGAGCTTTGCATGCGCGGCAAATTTAAGTGTATATACATCTACGTGCATTACAGCCACGCAATTTCTCCGAAGTGAAGTAACGAGTGGATGGGTGGCAAGTGGCTCGTGAAAATTTTCAACTTTAAAGCGGTTAATGGTAAACGAGGGAAAAGGGTGTAATACGAGAGCAATGGTACGTATGAGAGACAAAGAGAAAAATGACGGCGTGAGTTTAGCGATTTCCGGGAGTAAAATGATTAGCAGGGGTCGCAGACATATTTCAAGCTGTAGTTTGCGCGCACGGAGGTTATATGGCTCCCGCGCTGGTGGACGTCTCAATAATACAGGTACAGAAGAGCGAAGTAGTGCTACGAAGCCGGTGCCAAGGGCCCGTAATATATGGCCCTTAAATCATCGACGGTAGTGGAGGAGAGACGGTGGCTCCACCTAAGGAAGCAGTAACAGCCCGGCAAACATATCAATCAGTGGTAGTATGCCCTCTTAAAGATCTGCCTATTCGAAGACTCGTTAATCAACCTATGCAGACGACGGGCAATGCATTCGAATGAGTTCAACGAAAATACTTTATATACGTGTAAGGTTTGTGAAACTTTGTACGCGTCAGGTGAGGAAGGTGGACGATAAGTAACTTTAAATATATTAACGTAGCAACGAGTAACGCGCGAGGTAAGAACCTGGTCAAATTTTATTTCGCATTTTCAACCATGGGAAAAGACTGGCTGAAAATAATAATACGGAAGTGATGCCTCGGAACGGCAAGAAGAATGAAAGGATTAACGGCGATCGTTAATGAAGTTAAGCACGACAACGAAGCCGGGCAGTCGTACCAACGTCAACACTTGGAAATGTCTGAGCCGTGGAAAAAGATTGGCGGTCGAGTCGAGAGCGTGGCAAACAAAAAGCTAACGAGCGAACTGAAACGCACGCGATAGATGCTACACGGAAAAAAAAAAAAAAAAAAAAAAAAAAAAAAAAAAAAAAAAAAAAAAAAAAAAAAAAAAAAAAAAAAAAAAAAAAACAATGATCATGTTGGAAATTACCTTTTCAGACGGCAATAAAATCGAAACGATATTTAACGCTGATTTTTGTAAAAATTCGATACTCTTTACTTCTTACCGTTAGGCTTACCAGCGAATTTCAATTTTACTGAAAAATTTAGACACACATTTTTTTTTTTATATTACCACGTCGAATATATTCCAAATTTCAGTCGCACGTTATTTGCATACAGTAGAAAAGTACAGTACAGTAGAAAATTCATCCTATAACCTATAGTACAAACTACTCAACGCGAATTTGAAAACATGGAAACAGAAAAAAAAAGGAAAAAACCTGTTTACAATCGTCGACAACAATGATCCGTGCATGCATCTAAATATATCTTAATTCAGGGTCCCATGCATCTATAAAATAATGCATCACAGTGCAAAGAAAGCGATTAATTCACATCCGCTGTAAAACCACCTATATATATATACATATATATATATATACCCTGAATAACGGAACTGTCATAATCGTCTATGAAAATGGTCGATGCCAAAGAGCATAATGACTAAATAGAAGAATCGATCTGTAATAGCCGATCCGTTTGATTTATACCGCCCGAGGCGAAGCCAAGCTGGCAAGTAAGTCGAGAAGGAACCGAGCAACGAATTAAAAGAGTGCATCCGACGTGGTGGGTCACGTGGTAAGCGGCAAGGGACACGAGCGATTGGTCCAAATAGACGTGGTGGGGGGTTAGGGCCATACATATAAGTATCGGCGCAGGATGCAGTCTATACGTAGACACCAGGGCGCCTTGGAATCGGCTTAATCGTGATTAATATCGCGAGCTCATACCGCATGTCGGTAATTATCTACACGTGTTTTACCGAGTCGGGATCATCGCGGTTGCCTTCTCCTATACCATCTTCGTCATTACTTTTCATCCTCCTCTTTGCAGTCTTATCTTCCTTCGTACCTCCTTCTCTCTCCCCCTCTTCATTCTCTCTCTCTCTCTCTCTCTCTCTATCCTTATGGATGAGCCGAGCAGTGTGTGGGAACACGATCCTGCCCATTCTTGCCGGGCTACCCATATTTATTCGTTTTTGTTCGGGCAGCCCACATCACAGTAGAAACTTCGACTCCTCCGTACTACTGTTACTCGCATAGAGTATAGATATAGGATAACGTGTACGAAACGTACTCCCATGTGGATTTACGAACGTGTTGGCATATGTACGTGTAGTAAGAGCGTGAGAGCACTTTCGCTATACGGACTCTATTTATTCGTAGGTGCATCTATGTACGCACGTGGTTAGAGGTTAAAAATTGCAGAGGCTAATCGTGACTCGGTTACCACTGGCAAATATGCTTATTCCCTTTAATATAAATATCTTATTGGAATTGCAAAGGCGAATTCCTCAAGGTGCGGTTAGAACTCAGAGATAATTTCGAGTGGATCTTGTATCGTTGTAAATCCAGGTGTCCAGCAAAACGTGTTACGGTCCTTTCTACGGTAGTCACTTTTAATACGCTTACGAGTGCGTGTAAAAAGTGACTACTGTAAATCTACACCTCGCTACATGAATTTCCAATGATAGGCTAATTGATTTGGGACCGACAGTGTAATGTGTCTGTCAGCCGGTTTTGGTCTATGATAATATTATAGGAAATTTTATAGATGAGATGATAAGGCCCCATCCGGGCATCCACGTGACTTCCTGTCACGAATTACTAATGGGACCCCGAAGCGGTAGGACATAAACGAGGATCGTAAGGCCCACGACGACAGCGACCTAATTCCCAATGGGTACGTGATGCGTTGGCTCCAAGGAAATCGGCATAAGTCCCGAGCAGTGGTAATACGGGCCGTGAAAAAAATGCGAAGGGTGGTGGGTGGCGCGGATGGGCATTACCATATAGCAGCGTGACTCCGAACTCCGCACGCCTCATCTGAATAAATATCGTATTATAATTAAAGGAATCGTTCGGGCCATAAATCAATGGGGTCGGTTTATATATCAGGACCCCGCTGTAATGTGGACCGTGGGGCCCTGAACGGGCAGCACTCCGGGCCCCGCGGGCTCCGTGGGGGGTCGGTCTATGCTAATGGCGCCCTCTCACGAAGACGAGGAGAAGGGACGCGGGTACCGAAGATACGTTCGTACGGCCCTGACCTGCCCCTTCGTATATATACCAACGGGGCCCCCCTATGATCTTGCCGACCGCGACCGCTTATCAATTTGTTACCGGTACTGTTTGTTAAATCAAATCAAAGGTCTCCACGCCGGGCAATAAATAATCCTGCTTAATATGTGCCCGAGATATCCCCCTATATATTTATATATATATATATATATATATACTATCACTTAAGTAACCCCTCACCTTCCCCTCCACAATCTTCTTAACTACGATACCCACCGCTCTTTATTATCTGGACGTCGATACACCCCCCCCCCCCCCCCCCCCC
>NW_014333593.1:188628-192497 GCF_000341935.2 Cephus cinctus
GACCACCTCTCATCTACTCGATAAACGCCAAAGGAGTCACAATCGACGTACGTAGTCACGATTCTCAGAGGTACCCCTTGGAGTTTGTGTACCCTCGTCCCCCTGACCCCACTGATGCTGTCAGTATCTATTACAGTATCGGGCCCAATTTTCGATCTTCCCACTATTCGGAACTGGCAACATAATGGGCTTCCCTTAATTGATACTTGCCAATAATATTTGATGGACACAGTGCATCTATATATATGTATATGGCTATTCCGTGGGTCCCATCGTAGTGTTGTACGTCTAGCAGTAGGTATGTATATGCGTGGCCTGCACCCTTTTTACCAGAGAGAAAAGGGAACAGGGCCGAGTCAAGGAAGAAGAATGAGTGGACGGGCCCCGTTTGCTGGCCGGACAAATTAACATGGGTCCGCGCCGCGATTAACAAAGGGCGATACAAATTAGATTAAATCGCCGGAGGGGGCGGCATCTCCACGGAGAAAGGCGAATGATGATACAACTTGATAAATAGACGAACGTCATGCGATGCTTAAACGGGGCCCGTCTCACAAATGGAGTCTGGGACCGCTTCGGACCAAAGTACTCGACTTACGCACTCACCGAGACCGTATAGAACGCTAAGATCAATCGAATTGCACGTTGGTCCTCGCCGTGGGTAACGGTGTATATATCGGGGCCCAAAACTGTGGATCGTCTTAATGGTCACCCGGTACTTTTCGAGAAAACGGCCTCTGGGTATTTCCTGCGAGGGGTAGTTTTTCGGGTTGGAAAAGTGGAAGGGTGGGCCTCGATAGGGGTAGTAGCTCGAATCGTACCACAATAGTATTCGAGAACCGTGGGAGAGGGCCAAAGATTTTTTGGTAATTCCAGGAATCGGTCCAAGATTTTTCGCCATGTAAAAGGGCAATTGGGACTTTTTTGATCGGTCGCTGAAGAAAGGGCCTCGGACATGTCGAATCGGCCGAAACCTTTGTTAGCTACGAGCGGTCGATATTTAATTACAGATAATTACCGGTTATAATGTGCTGATCGACGGCCTGCCGTTTAACCGATCGGCCTTAAGGCCCTGATTTGTGTATCCGCTATACATGCCGATCCGCCCGATCCGTAAGTCCCATATTTCTGCAACGACAATCCACTCCGCTCACGCGCTTCCTTGCTCAATGGCCTAACGTTTTATCGTACTTCGTCGTTCGTCAGACCGACTCGCTATCGTCGCGTAAACGAAAATGTCACTGTGAGTAGTCCCAAAAAATAAAATAAAGGAGACGACAAATGATTCTCAGCACCCAGGGCCCACTTATCCGAACAGTCGATACAATAAAGCAGATACCAGATCGTATTTTCATGGTACCCTCAGAAGAGCTGGCTTACCATTACTAACAACCACCGCGTAAAAATCGCCGAGTCACGTGGCAGGAGTGGCAAAGCAGTATCAAGAGAAAGAACGAAAATAAAAAGAAGAATAGAAGACAGAAAAAAAATATTAAACTACGATCCATCAAGATCTCACAATCAGCAAATGGGTCCATAGTCCTTATACATATACATAGAGCACATGTATATCTTAGAAGCATCTTCCTACGATTAAATGAAAGATTAATTTTTTTATTTATTAACAACACCTTATAAACATTGATCTTCGTTATAAATTCCTACATAATTGACCCGTGGCCCCCCAGCGTATACGTACACTCTAAAAATCGATATCGACGAAAATCAAGTATGGCCGGATCCGGTCGATCCGCAGATCGGTTACAACAATCTAACATTGAGACGTAGAGGGCAGCAGGAGTCTATTAAAATACCAGTATTCCAGGAGGCGATCGTGTTCGACACGAAAGATCCAGCCGACCCTTCGTGTCCCGTGCCCTTGGAGCATGCAGATCCTACACGAAATATCATTAATAGTCGTTTGCCGGATGGCCGCGCTCGGTAATCGGTAATCTTGCGGTTCGATGTCGGCGGAAGAGTGGATCACTCGGTGCAGAGTTGAACAGTCCGAAACCGCAAGTCCTCAGCACGCCCTCGCCGTAATCAGCGATTCCTTTTTCAAATTAAACCGTCTTTCCCGCCAAGTGACCGGAGTCACTGACTCGAGTGAATTCTCAATTGAGCTCAAAAGGACCAGCTTTCGCATTTAGAGAGAAATTCAAGAAGAAATTTTATTTCAAAAAAAAAATAACACAGCACGTAAATATCTACTGTACGAAATGAAATGAAAAATCGATTGGCGATTTTTGAAAATAATCGCGAGAATCTCAAGGCTGCTTTTCACGAGTATTAATAAACACAGAGAGCGATAGATCAGCGCTTAAGAAAAAGGGGTAGCTAGAAAGTCTGTGACTTACCGAAGAAAAAGAGACAGAGAGAGAGAGAGAGAGAGAGAGACAAAAAGCAATGCCAGAAGTACCGATGGTTTTTCATGGCGCTTCCAGCTAGTCGTAAATGGCCTCATCGTCGGGTTAAATAATACAAAACAAAATTTCATATTTATACAGGCTTATTCACAAGCGAGCGTCGGTCACTCGGTAGCCAGTGAAGTGGTCTTTGTATAAAGGTTCATCAAAGTGGCCCACCTGGTGTACGGGAAGGCGAGGTAACGCGAGCCAGCAATCCACGTACGTACGTAAGTGCTGAATAGTAGTGCCGGCAGGTTATGTTCGCAACGGGCGACATTAAAGTCCTAGGCCGTAAGTCGCCGAGACTTATTGTTCCGCTAATTGCTTTCGAGACGTGAAATTACTTATACCTACGCAAGGGGCATAAAGCGAAACGTAAGGATAGGCCGTCTCCAAGACACGTCGCGTACCGATCACAGAGATTGAACTTCGAAAACGATCGTTGAGAAGCGGCCGAATAAAATCAATGATAAATCGATCCTAACCTATGGGCGTGATTCGTGATGGGGAAGGACCGGATATCGAGAGTCGCGCTACCAGGAAGAATCGTAGCCACTTCGAGAGCAAGTTCAGCTAATAGAAGTCAAATTACGATAATGAAGCGTCCGGCGCAGTTGAGTAGCGTCCATTAGTAGCGGCGCTATGTGAAACAAGGTTGCGCTAGATATAGCCCGGCTCTTGTTCTCTCTGTCTCTCTCTCTCTTTGTCTTTAGATTCGTACCTTCCTTATCACTCTAAAGCACTTTTTCTCCTTGTCTCCTTCGGGTCTTTCCATCTCCCTCTCTCTCTCGCTCTCTCTAACTGTCTATCTTGACTCTCTCTTCCGAACTGGCTGCCTGACTTCGGGATGCCTCGTCATTCTTCGTTCGAGATACAAAGACAAGACGCCGCCTTCGGGACGAAGGAAGCTGAAAAAGCGGCTATGCTAAATAATAGGCCGTCCCGACGGCCACCACCCCGGGCCTCGCATAGTTCATTCATGATTCCGGATCCCGATGACCAAGTTCGCATGAAGACGCGAAACTCACGGAGACTTACCACCAGGTATCCCTGTACCACGGGTAAGGAGGAAGTGGCAGCCATGTGGTAGCAGGAAGTGAAAGATTTTCTTTCCAAGCCAGATTAATTACTCGGGTATAGTGTATTGGTCCAAGATTCTTACGGATAGTCAAGATAAGATAACCACGTGTCACCGATATACCCACAGCCGAATCGAGGATCAAGATCTGCCCAAAAATTATTATAAGGTAAGAATGCCTCGAACGAGATGCACCACCGGGAGCCGGTAGATGAGCGTGGAATTTTTTTCTGCGGCCCACCGCCGAGCTTCCCCTTTTTCCCCCTTTTTTTTCAAGCCAAGGGACAGAGCACTTAATGGGCCAGCACTGGCTGAATGGCACCATTACCCAACCACCCTCTCAGGGCAGCGCCTCGACCTTCCAGAACCGCCCCCCCTGCTCC
>NW_014333593.1:192851-195461 GCF_000341935.2 Cephus cinctus
CCCCCCCACCCTTACCGGGAGCCCTTTTACGTATCTTTTCTGTTCTGTATGTAGCATACCTGGTGGTAGCCTAAACGTCAGGACACATTTCCGACATCGGCGTGTCCCTGAGATGGACGAAGATAAGACGAATGAAGCTGTCAATTCTTTGGGTGGGTTCCACTGTTTCTTTTTTTCTTCCTTAGAAATCTTCAAAAATGGACAAAAATCCCATCCGACATCTGAACTCATTTTCGGTCATTTCTTCTAGGTGGAAATTCCACGTGTTCACTCGTGCGAAATTCAACGTGTACTATAGGACTGGCATTGACCGTGAAACGTAGAGAGAAAAAATTTTCCGCCAACATTGAGAGTCACTGCGGGAACCTGGTGCCCGGACCAGGGATACCAATTATTCAAGCTCTTGTCCCGAAACTCCGAAATCCTCGCGAATCCTGACCCCGGGGAGTTTGGACCATGTGTGTCTGCATAGATAATGAGTTGGAGGAAGAAAAAAAAAAAAAAAAGTGGCATTCGCTAACGGTCTGCCCTGGCACGATATATAGGTATACATAATACAGAAGCGAGAGACAAAACGAAGAGAGAGTCATAGCAGGAAGAGCGAAGCTGAGGAAGATAAGAGAGAGGAGAAAGGGGAGAGAGAGACTCTCCCAGGCTGGCCCCACCTGCCATCGTCATTTCCTGCTCGAAAATGCCTCCGTAATGATTACTATTCCCGAACGAATAGGACCCAGGGGCCTTCTCAACTCACGGAGGGCAGACCCTCCTGTTCCTGGCCCATTTCTGGAATACCTACTATGGCACTGGCGTCCAAGTGAAAAATCACAGGACCGAGAGAACACGGGAACCCGGCTCCGGCACCAGTCCGACCTCGAGCGCTACCGGACGCTATCGTGCTACGCCTAAAGAAATTAGATGGAATCGTAAGTGGCGCCCAGAATCCTTCCTAGTCTCTTGAAAGAATCTGCAAATCGTTCCCGAGAAACCGTTACCCCGGATTAGCCAGAAGGTTGAGAGTAAACGGAGGCTACGGAAGGCTATACAGCTACCTGTAGATTGCACGAGAGAATGTTGCATGGAACAAAATAATTTTTTATTTTACCAGACACTTATCACTCGTCAATTATCCCTATAAGCATGAGAACAATATTAAAGAATAAAATTTAAACCCCCGAGATTTTTGACACGACGCTCTAGCCGAAAATCATAAGATGCCTCCGACCTCTTAGATTTCGCGAGTTTCCTATACCAACCGTGGGTGCGAGTGAGACAGACCCATCGGTGGTTACACGTGTAAGAGAAAGACAGACACAGTCCAACTCGGAAATCGAGACTAGACCTCTCTCTTGCCGTATCGCCACGCCATAAACCAGTAACAGTACTTGTATGACTTTTTGCCCATAGGAAATAGTATTTCACGTGGAAAATAAGGGTAAGACCTAATGGCGGATACAGTGTATGAGTAATTACTATTACTTGGGTGGATAGCGTAATGAGAATGCGAAACGGCGAAGCGACCGAGACTGGAAAGCTATGAGGAAGGAACGAAGCGAGGTGGAAGCCGGGAGTCGTCGAAGGAAGTAAAAGAGCGAACGAGAGGAGGATGCTGGGCGAAGAGGATGAGGCATACAGAGAGACGAGAGTAAAAGAGGAGCAGAGGCCCCAGGCGAGGTCACCTACCGCCCCCGCCCCCTGGGCCCGTCCCACCGCGTCGATTCTATCTCGAGCGCCCCTCGACCCCGCCACCCTGATTACCCGCCGCCGGGGGCGGGACACACTGTAATGAGCATCGAAGGGGTGCTCAACTTGGATGCGTTAACAATTTTTGGAAATTCAACTTTCGCGAAATCATATATATATACTATCTGCTAATACATGCTACATAAACGCTAATGATACACGTGTAATCTTCATTGGACCCTTTAAAAATTTTTCTTCGACGCCCCCCCCCCCCTCTCCCGTGTCCCATACGATTTATTCCTCGAGGTCAACGATCCACTCTCCTCGTATACCTTCGTTAATGCCAGCAGAACCTAAAAGAGGATCGCTAATGAATTTTGATAGGTTTCTCAAACATCCGCCAGGGTGAAATAAAATTATCACGGGGCAGCAATACCGTCATACTAAATTAGCCCCCATGTCCCGTATACGCGTATATCGTTATGCTAACAGTTGATTACACCAGGAGTCATTATTAGGGGATGACAATTCCTTCTTGTTTTTTTTTTATATTGAAATTCCAAACGTAACCCCTTATAGGGGTGGGTTATTTTGAACCGGACTAAGACAAAATACAGTAGCTGCATGAATGACGGGGTTAGTATGGTGACGTGAGAGGTGCCTGTGGGGATGTTTCTTAAGTACCGGGGGTATAAGGTCAATCCTGTAAGGGCGATGGCATACGTAGGTTGTAAGGTTTAAGGGTGGCGCGGACAGAAGAGACTACGGCGTAGGGACAGAGGGAATACGAAAGTAGGATGTTTCACGTCGTCGAAGACAGCGAGGATGATCGAGCGATGTTATTTTAAGTTTTCCATGGGGGCTTCCAAGGGAGTTTTGCCCTAATCGGCTGTCAGCTAGGGGTTGGCCACCCTCCTGATTCACCTTCAA
>NW_014333593.1:195875-202187 GCF_000341935.2 Cephus cinctus
AGCCACCCCCTTACAACGAGATTCGCGCCAAGTATTCGTGCTACCCCTCGTGGAGGGTGAATTCAAAACGCTTTACACTCTCATAACCGACCTGTTGATTCTCGGGACCCTTGAATTTCGAAATTCCAAAGCGACGCGTCCCGTCACGGCAGCGCGAGTGAAAAGCCACCCTTACGTAATAAGTCTATCTTACTTTTTTTTAACGAGTACCTTAGAATGTACGATAACGACCGTATTTCCATGTTGTTTCTTGTCTGTCTTTTTTTTGCTCCGAGCCCTTCGTTTTCTTGGGTCCTTTTGCTTTTGTTCATTTCTTTTTTCACCTCACTTTATTCACTCCCTATATGTATATATGTATGTACTGTCTCTTGATATTTAGCCACGGCTGTTCCAAGGAGTAATCATAATCTCGTGGACAAAACATCAGGGCCGAATCACATAACGCTGAATTTTACGAGCCCCGCCAGGGCCTCGCACAGCATAGAAAGCCGGATGCTATGGGACTTTTTGTAAGGGGCCCCGCAAGGCCCCCGGACTCCTACGTCAATCTCAATTGAGATGGACGAGTTTTGTACGAGGCTTTTCTCTATTTCTACGCGGCTATTAAAAGCGATCTTGAAAAATAGTTTCATTCACCGGGATATGGAGATTTTAACGTATTTTATATACAGGTAGATTCATAATTGACTGACTCACCGTAAGGTCGATCCACAAGTGACTCGCACGCATCTGCAACAAAAATCACGTACGGTTAACGTACACTGTGTTCGCGTCTTGCAGCTTCCCTTATTATAGCTAGTCCGGGCGATGAGAGATTGGGGACGGGGAGGGGTGGAATCGAATGCGAAAAAATTGCAGTTTCAAAATTTATCGACGGACGTCGGGACGCCGAGGCTGTCAGAAGAGCAATGGACGTCGTGAATAGCATTAAAGTTCCGAAGAACGGTGCGGCCTGCTAATCGGCTCTTTAGACGACACGTGCAGCTGCGTACGTAACCAGGCGCCGAAAGAAATGCTCAAGAATGCAAGTGCATAGTCGAAGGTGCAACAACAGGACTGCAGTAGCGTCAGATCGCTGGTAAATTTAACAGCGACAAAAACTAATTCGCTACATCGGTATCGTCGCCCGATTGTGAATCGGTCGATTCATCGCCAGCGTGATCACCGCAGGGCGATCCACACTGTCGAAGCGATGCGGACAGCCCGAATTGCGTCTATGAAGCAACAGCACGTGCGTCCATCCTGACTTATTTGCTGGCAAAGGGCGTCGGCGCCGGCCAATTTTATACCATTCGTTCACTTTGGTATAAGCAGGTATAGGGTATGCACTGTAGGAATTGCATTAGGCTCGTAATACTACCGTCGTGATGATAGGGCCCCAACGGACCCAAATCGTAACGACATTGAAATCTTCATGTAAAACCTGCCCGGTCTCGGTCGAAGAAACGAAAAACAGATACGCACCGACGTTTCGTATCTTTTTCGAGAAAAGTGAATTTGTTCCTTTCACACAAAAAAAAACAATATTAAAAAAATTTCTCGATTTCCATTCGCCTCAGGAGCCCGAGCGACGAATGTCGTACAAAAATAAGAAGGCTCGTTTGTCCCGGCAGAAGATGGTAGGATTCGATTAGATGGAGTTTCGCCGGGAAGAGTAAAAATGAAGAAATAAAAGAGAGAGAGAGAGAGGTTGAAACAAACTAAAGACAGATGAAGAGAAAAGGTCCTCGGCATCTGGTATTCCGCATAGGGGACTTATGGGGCCCCATCACGAGCGAGACTCCTCGGTCGACAAGGACGTCATCAGGACCCTGGCATCGAGCATACGTTAACGCGTCGACGGTCCCAACGGCTATCTGTCAACAGTGATCAGTACGTCGAGGTATTCTAATATTTTCCGTGAATTCCCAGGGACCCACCTCGAATTCTAATCGACAAGAGGGGCCCAGGGCCCGAGGTGGCAATGGGGCCGAGCTATAGACAATAAATATTAAACGACTAGCTCATGGGCCTTACCAAGGATGCAATCGGTAAGGGGTACCTATACCACTGTGAGATGACTGAATGTTAATTAGCGAGGCGTGACAAGTGTTAAGTAATCGATTCATCTACCTCGATATATATATAGTAAGGCCCCGCCTCGTAGAGGATAATTAACATAAGACACCTCGGAATTAGACAGTTCGTCCAATTAGTCAACTGCAGCCCGATCCTCCTACACGGGCAGCCAGCGATTTCAAAGTGAACCCGCGACCCCATCGTTGACGTGGGACTTGCTTTAAAAAATTTCCAATTCTCAATCAATGATATAAATGAAAAAAAAAAATCTCCCCGCCTAATCTTACATAAGGAAAAAAAAAAAAAAAAAAAAATTTATTCAAATGGGGACAATATCTAGTACCGATATTCTTATCCGCAGGCGGTCGCACGAGATCGGCCAAGCATAACAGGTTGATTTCGACCGAGCGATTAGATGTATCGGTGTAATTAACAGCAAACAATAGCCCCGACGGACACAGGCTCGCGTACGATATCGTAAATTAATCGATTACACTCGAAAGCCTCGAAAGATATGCTCCGAGAAGCCAGTTGTTAATCACGAGAGCGGCTGTAACGTCAGAGTTAAAGGGCAGGAGTCCCTCTCCCACAATGCCGCACGGGTTTAACGTTAGACGCTAGTTCGTTTGTCTAATCTGGTTGCTGCTATTGCTGTTGTCGCTACCTATAGCAAGACCATAGGAACCGCCTTAAGGGGCATCCGCTAACTACCTTCGTAATGTGGCATTGTATCGTGTACAAACAATGAATCTAATAACGTCATCCGATCGACGTGTACCGGGTGTCCAATGATACTCGCATAACGAAACGTTGGAGCAAGTGAAAAAGACGCATATGAAGCTTCCCAATGAAACTTATGATTACGCACCGGTGCCAATTTTTAGTAATACAATTAGTGTGTTTAATTGAAATGTATAAAATTGACGAATTTAGCCAAAAAATTATTAAAAAAAAAAAAAGTTTCATACAATTTTTTTCTACCAATCCCACATCATTGTTGTACTGCGTACTGTGTATTTTCTTATTTAAATATCTCTAGTATGTCTTATCTCATCGTAGCTCCGGATCTCGTTTCTTTTAACGATTCATTAATCCAACCGCGAATGACTTTCGATTAATAAGTCGGTCGTACAGTAGAGTCTATGTCGGGTTCCTTCATGATCAGGTGGTCCCGATGAGTCGGCACGGCGGCTAATCAGAGTGTGGGCATTGGTAACGAGCAGCTCATGACTCTCTTTTCAGTACTTATCGACATCCTCGTTATACAGGGTGTTTAAGAAGTGGGCCATCCAAGCTGGCACGTGTATGCGGTATCTTTAATCGAAAAGACAACAGTAACAAACAGGGAAGTAACCGTAAAAACTACATGAGGAAAGAGAAAAAGACAATAGCAAAGTCAATGGCTGCTGTGGTACAATGAAAGAAGAAAGAAAAAAAAAATCAAAATTAGTCAAATTATTCTAAATGAGTGTTACGTAGGAAAAGTAGCCATAGACCGTGGTAGATGGATACGCACTTCGTGCCAGGAGAGAGTTTCGCTAGGGATGGACTCGACTTCTCGGACATTTCAAACAACTTTCTAAACAATTTCTTACGGCTGTATATACCGTATGTCTTATATACATAAAAAAGCCAAGAGTAAATCTAATTTTTTTTTCACTCAAAATTTAATTTGCCATTCTTTATATTGCGTAATTAATACATATATGTATGTATATATATGTGTATAGATTGTTATAGGTTACCATCATCCGTACCGAAAAGGAGTGAAATTAACATAGCCAAGCGACACGAATCGCGCTATAAAGTCGCGCTTAGAACTCGCAAGAATTTTGAAACGGATATTAAAAATATTTCAGTATTCCAAATTCTCTGCACATTTTCAAATTATATTCAACTCGATCGTGAAACTACGAATGATTTTAGTGGTGATATCGACGCGAGTCCTAAGCGCGACCTAAGCCGTCGTAGCACGACGTGTAGCGTCGCAAGAAACTTGCCGGTGGACATTAGAATACCGGGGATTCAAAGTTGCCAATTACAGAGCGTTACCGTACGTCTGCGAGACGGAAAAAGAGAAACAGTCCTTGCAGTGGTCAGACTTGCAGTGTGAGGAAATATATATATATATATGTATGTATTAATGTATACACGGAGAGTACCAGTTTGAAGGTGTTTGCGAAATGGCACAGGAGAGACTTTGCGAATTCCGCGAAATGACACGGGAGATAGTCACGTTTTCCTTTTTTTTTTTTATTTCGAACCAAGATTAATTCCGCGGTTCACGTTTAAAATGATGCAAAAAAAAATACGGTCATAGAGTTAGACCCTGTAGAATTTCAATTTCACTCGCAGACTCCTGCTATACCCAATACCAAAAATTTCTTTCAAAATACAATTTAGTCTAAAATTTTGTATAAAAAAAAAAATGATAAAAATCGAAATCGAATTCACAATGATATTGGATAAAATTATCGATCGCCTCTGAAGTATGTGTGTTAAGTACCCCTTGTGCCAGATCATCCCTTGTCTAGACCACCCCTTCCTATTTCGCCCAACTCTTCAACGTAAACAACCCCTTCAATACGGCCCTGGCTATTCGCTCTTCCCACGCTACGCAAACACTCGGGCAATACAGCTGAGAGGATCGATTAATCATTTCTATTCGCATAAATGTTTATTCGGCGATACTAGTGATTTTACAGCGAATCGATCGGCCGACACTGAAATACACTGCGATGTAGTCCGTGTCAACTGTGACTGGCGGCCCGACCGCCAGTAGTAATTAATAAATATACGGAGTTCAAGCAACTTTTGATAGGCAGACATCAGAGCGATCCATTAGACGATTTGGACACGGTCAATTGATCCTGAGAAACTGGTAAATGTGTTGTTGAGCACATTTAACCCATCCAGCTGTTCCTGACTGTGTAAACGCGTAAGGCCCAAAAACGATCGTACATAGAAATCCGTTCCAATTGGCGGAGCCTTGCGTTAGCCTTACGTTACGACGTGATGACGTTACGTAAAAGGTCCGAGAAATTAGATAAGGCCCAATTGTTCATTTCACGTGATTTACATACATGCGCGGAAATAATTCTCATGATAGAGCGGAAGCTGGCGAGATAAGGCCCTCGCGCGGGTCCCGGGCGTTAATTAAGACCGTAGACAATGGGACCGGATTGTTTTTTGGGTCCCCGGTAGAAAATCGAAGTACCGAACGTAGCGCGTACAAAATATCTTTTGGGCATCAGCATACGTCAGGCTCATGTTTATGCATGTGAAAAGAAGAAAAAGGGTGAATGGAAAGTAAATGACTTTTTTTTTGTCACGGTTCTTAGTAATTTCCGTAATATTTAAAGCTTGTGCTACCTGATAGTAGGAAAATGTATAGTTCATTTATGGGTATTAGGATACGTTGTGGAGTATATGCTATCCGGCCCCGACCGATCAACCCGGACCTGGAGCTGGATTAATTTCACGAGCAGCCATAAATCTCCGCGGGTATCATCGCACGTAAGGATCTACAAATCGATCGGTTGATGCCTATGACGTGAAGGAGGCAAAAAATGATCAAAAAAAAAATTCCGAAATTTCAGGGCCCGATTGAACAGTTCCCAAAATAATATGCGATACTTCGATAAAACGGTCATACATATAACGAGGCCCAAAAAGTCAATGGAGTCAATAAACCTAACTGCACGCCTACCTACGGAGTACACTAGCGAGGAAACGAGTCGGAAAGTCAAAGGGGGACCGCCGGGTGCCCCCTCCATAGTCTCAGATAAGGCCCCGCTCGAGAAACCGGTAACCAATGACGTAACGATCGACGATATTTCGTGGATGGAGGGCGCCCTAATTACCAGAGCCCCCAGGAACAATGCCCGTTTTGATCGATGACACGGGATTGCCCGGACCCCGAAACGCGACTCTCCAAAAGCCACAGCCGTTAAGGCCCCGCGCTACAACCAAACGCGGCCTAATGATCCAATGCACAGTCTCTAACAAACAACCAAAACACAACAACGAATTCCCTTGGAATCAAAACCCCCAAGTTATTTCGCAATTGCGTCAAAGCCACACGGAAGTCCTTTGAATCGTCGACCAAAAATCGCTCACGAAAATCTTACGTCCATCGGGGCGTCCCGACGCCGCGCAAGGACGTCGCCCAAACTTTTCCGCTGACCCATTATAAACGACAGTTCCCTAATGACTTTACCCAAATCCCCCCCCCCCCCCAAAAAAAAAAAAAAA
>NW_014333593.1:202322-227934 GCF_000341935.2 Cephus cinctus
AAATCCCCCCCCCCCCCAAAAAAAAACAAAAAACCTGTAATTTCCCAAAAACCCGCAAAGTCAAATTTCGAATCAGTCATTTACATGCGTTCCTCGCTAAATTAATAAGCAAGTCTACTACCCACAGGCTGCACAAAGACGGGAAAAAGAGCCAGCTCAAAATTCAAAACCCGGAAACATCATAACTTTGACGTAATCGCAACAAAGCTATCTCCTACCGTGTTTCTTCATTCCCGATTTCGTATGCTCTATTTTTGGGCCAGATCCTTCCCGAGATTTCCTCGCTACCGTACAAGTACAACGACTCTACCCATATACCACGCGTTTGCCCATGTATTAATATGGAGCATGTTAATTAAGCATGCGTTGCATAAACAATAAATGAAATAACATTAAAGCCAGTTCACACGTACGCTCTCGAACACGCAGATACAATCGCTCACGCAATCGCGTTAATTCCACCGAATGAATGACAGAGAGCAAGAGGAGGCCCACGAAATATATAATAATAATAATAATGATAATAATAATAATAATAATAATAATAAAAGCGCGGAAGCCAGAAGAGAGTAAAAATCCAATGTAAAAGTGAAAAGAGAGACTCTCCTCCTCCGAAGAGGCATTACACTGTGCTTTATCAAAACCGCTCATCATGGCACATCCGGATTCAAATTACGCTTCGTGCTTATGCTTATGTTTATTTATCCAGTTATTAAAAATGCATTAAGGCCCGCCTAATTATCCGCCAGTGAAAACCGTGGAGAGGGACACGGAGCCATACCGACGTAACGCGCACGCGTCCAGGCCCAACGAGAAAGTCGAGATATGCACTGTGTATCACGTATCAAGGCCCAAAATTGGCAAAGTGGGTATTCCCCCGTTCACTACTTTTCACTCTTGTCTATATATATATAAATATATATTACCATAAAATTTTCATTAATTTTCATAATGCACAACCGGCGACCTGCATGAAAGGCACCGCGAACTTTGACCCTAACGAAAATTCGTAGGTTCAGTCCGTCTCAAGGAAGGGATGCCGAGTCATAGTCATATGAGATCACAACTGCGTATCACCGTGTCGGTACTTCTCTTCGCTTACTGTTATCATTATCATTACCAACACCATCTGGGCACTGTGTGCTTTAATTTGAATACATGAGAGGCAGGAAGTCTGAGCGCGATGTGCATTAGCAACGCCTATTTCTGTGTACACTGCATTATCTTTACTTAAGATAGTACCAGTGGACGTCCCGACGCTCCGCGTTACAGATCGCGCGTCACGTACTGCATGGTACATGCCATACGGTATGTACTGGAGTGTACTATTCTGGTATGACGTGCGTGAGTATGTTCAGAATCTTGCCGAGACCCCCCTACTCAAACGTTGACTTGATTAAGAAAGTAAATACTATGTGTGTGTATATGTATATATATATATATACACACGCGTATGGAAAATATATGTAACATATGTGATATGGAACGAGCCGTGACGAGGACCCACATGCGATGTAAAGGCTGATTCATAAGCGCGAAATTTCGAGGGATCATCTCAGTCATTATCGGTCATTAAGATGACTTGGTATTCCTCTTGATTACGCTAAGCACGCCTTGCATGTGCATACGAGGAATGGAAGGAGCTGACGAAACCTGTTTTCTTTATCTAGAAATAAAAAGGATAAGTAAAAAAAGGAGTCCTGGATATAGATATATGATAGGCCTTGTATAGAAGGGGCTCGGGTGCAGAGTTTCGCCATTTTCATACGCGTTAAGAACAGTCCTGCTGGGGAATTTCGCGAAATTTCGCGCTGCGCGTGACTGGCGGGAAGATTTGAAAGAGAAAAGGAATTTTTCGAAAAAAAAAAAAAAAAAAAAAAAATGGACGGATTCCGTGAATTTCAATAGTGCGAAATTATTTTTCAAATACATTTTCCAAATTCGTACGTGGACCTGTATTCTTGCATGTGCATTTTTTAAATTTTTGAGTTACGTCACGCAATCAGTTACGGATGCGAGTGGCTGCATAATAATGATATTAAAAAATTTTTGCAATTATTGATATCGATCTATTTTCAAAATAATCGATGACTCATCACGACCCAGTGATCCGGGGCTGTATGGATCATTGTCATGCAAGGCTCAGTACGATGATCTTTGTTAGATACGTAGATATAGGACTGGCTGGATCAGTACGAACCTAACCGTAAGCCATAATTTGTAGATGCAACTGATTAAGTCCGAAGTTCTACTTTGATACTTAATTAGGATTAATTAAGAATCCAATTAACATTGTCGCATGAATGGTTTTGCATACGTCGATCTAATCGCTATTGTGTAACAACGCGAGTGAATGAATCGAATTCCATGAAAATGTATAAATTTCGAAAGAAGAGTGCACGTAATAGTCGTTGCAAAAAATAGACGAGTGTCTACGTAATTTTAATTGAAAAAAAAAATAATGCGAAAATATTTGCAAAAAGATATATCATGCATCCCTGGATCGTATCGCGATCGAATCAACGCTCGCCGTGAATCATCAAATCGGCGCGAATAGCCATTTACGCGAAATGCCTTGGTTGCATCTGCGGCTACTGATTGGAGTTGCGAAATGAAAAATGCAAATTCCATAAAGGAAGCACACATACATAGACACCTATAATCACGTGCATAGAGTCCGACAAAGCTATCGAATGACAAAGAGTTCCATACGGCGGTACAGAAAAGAGAGAGAGAGAGAGAGAGAGAGAGAGAGAAATAATGAAGAAAACCAAGAGAAGAGGAAAAAAAAAGTGCACAATTTTTTGCAATGTCGAGGTAAAACTGCCTTGCCGCAAGGATTCGTCGCGCAACGCGTAAACGCATAGAAATACCAACGCGAAGCGTCACAGACTCTTCCCGTGAGTTTCGTAAGCCAAGCTCCGGATCCGCGTACCGTCATTTTAATCTGATACGGGAAAGAGCAAAATCGTCATCAGCGTCAGTCGTCCTCGATGCATTCCACGGCGATGCATCCCAGCCACCACTGAGAAGCACACGCAAACCGATCGCGTAACGGATAAATTCGATATCCGCAAATTTCGAATATCTTTGATTTCCGCAAAAAAGAAAAAAAAAAGAAATAACAAAAAAAATTTAAACGACTCCCCAATCGACTTCGTATAACAAGGAATAAAAAGATTCACCTTAAACTGCACAAAGTGCATCCCAGACGTTGCCGAAGGAGTCCCCATTGTCCTAGTATAATTGCGCGAGTACGCGCATGCGCGAGCTCCGAGGAATTACGCATTTATCGTCGTTACCCGACAATCTATTCCAAACGTATTAGCATGCACTGGCCAAATAAGGCGGGTCCGCTCACCTGCGCCAAGGTAGACATACACAGACAATGCAATGAATATGGTAATTCTCATCATTTATCCGGTCGGCGAGTGAGTCGCGTTAGCGTACGTTTCCCCGCGTAACTTCTTCAAATGAGATTCAGCGGCACGACGCTATCCGCCGCGACGCCGTATAATACCTATATGATACACACCAGGCACATGTGCATTGACCAGTCGGCAGCAGGTGCCTCTCCGCATACATATCTTATTGTACGGTGCCAACAAGGAAGACAGGCAGCATATATATATGTATACACAACTAAAGGAGGAAGAGGTACAAGTGCGTGCTAGGTCCGCGAGACTCGAGTGAACCGGGCATAAAGAAGGCCCCGAGAGAACAAGAGGCACGAGAGTGCATTGGGGCCTCACGGGCCTACCGCAAAGTGCCACTGCGCCAGCACCTACCTATACGTGTCTCGTTCTACAGGCTTACGCCGAGTTATGACTTTTATTACGCTACGTTGCTGCTTTCCGATGCCCGGTGCAAGGCCGTTTATTTTTCCCACGCATATATATATATATATATATATATATATATAGGTATACATACAATGTATACAGTGCTTATTATACCAACAGCAATGTACGTAACGACCTAGAGATCTTGACTGATTTACCACCGAATGAGAAATACCGGCTTTAACTAGACGTTCGAACGTCGTTCCGGACTCGTGACGTCATGACAAATGCAGCAACGTTGTAGGTATACCCTTTGGGTCAGTGAACAACCCTTTACCTCGGATAAGAATCGTATACCGGGGGCACGTGGCGTAACCCCCGGTAGGAGTGAATCTTTAAATGGGGAGAGCGAGAGTGAAAGGGAGTGTAGCGAGAAAGCGAGGATCAGAGAGAGAGAGAGAGAGAGAGAGAGAGAGAGAGAGAGAGAGTGAGTCGCGTGTCGCAGTGATTTGTCGAGGGAAGGAAGAACGGTGTACCGAAGGAAGGATGAGAAAAGGTTAAAGAGAGGATAGAGGGCGGAGAGACGAAGAAGAAAAAAAGAAGAAGATCCAAGGGGTTGCTAGATCCTCTATACCTGGCTCGTTGGGGACTGTAGCCATTCTGCGCCACGTGAGCAGAGCTATAGGGCCTATCTATAGGATATATCCACCTTCTACCTAGAACCTTGTCCCTTGTTGGCTACACCATGCCTGCCCGGTCTGGCCTGCCTGACCTATCCAAGGTATCCAGGATACAAAACCTAAGATTTATCCAAGGGCTTTTACCTGCCCTTCCTACGTAACGCTCAGACATGCCGACTTCCCTTTGCGTCCCCAACGCTCCCTCGCATGCTCCCTTTATAATCTCATATGTGTTACCAGATACTTTTCGCCGGACACGCGTGTCCTGATATAACAGGTGATGTTTGGTCGCTTCTTCCATCTACGGTGGTCTAACCTAACCTTAGGCCTTCCTTATACCTTTTGTATTGTCCTAGCGAATCAGGTTAAACAGGTATATTGGGATTCTGCGTATAGGAAAAATTGATAAATGCCATTGTCACGTGGCATTACGTATCTTCGTCACTTCCGGTATGCGATTTGAGGAATTGACAAAAATTCTTTTTTATAGACGCAAAGTGACCAAATTAATTTTCAAAATGGAATCGATTTGTCCGTATGTGTCATTGATATATGTATATGGATTATGTATCGCTCTGCTACGATGATCTTCAGTTAACGATGCTTATTAGTCATCCGAGGTGAACGGCTCTATCACTTCCGGTCGCGTACTTAAAAAATTTCTTTATCTCGAACCAAGTGCCAAGCCTTGGTTTTTCGAGTGACGCGGCTTCGATAAAATACCTGATTCTTATTGCCACGGCTGAGTATAGATGGGTATACATGCCATAGCATCGAGACACTTTTGCGAAATAATTTGTCAGACGCAAATTTACCGATGATTGTGCAAACTCTATGAAATCATACGTGGAGTACGGTACTTCGTTCTAGGAGAAGCCTGGGTGTCTA
The DNA here is from genome assembly GCF_000341935.2 of Cephus cinctus. Classification (NCBI taxonomy): domain Eukaryota; kingdom Metazoa; phylum Arthropoda; class Insecta; order Hymenoptera; family Cephidae; genus Cephus; species Cephus cinctus. The sequence goes on from NW_014333593.1 coordinate 207,673, forward strand.
TTTTACCAGGAATCGGAAAGTTATCGCGAATACATTTTTGCACGGGCCGTTCTCAATGCGACGGCAATCATCGGCGGAGTCTCACAAAGTCGGTCATCAACGATTAATGATAATCAGTAAAATTAAGATTTAGAGCTTTGAAATTTTTCACAAAAAAATTGGAACAATTTCGTAAGACTAATGAATTTTTTTAAAATTTTTCATTACCTACGTAAACTGCCATTTATTTGATTGAAAAAAAAATTTTGCGCATCTCTGCGCAAAAAACCGTCAAATATCGTCGCACAGCGATGAGTAATAGGAATTACTATAAGTACGAGCAATGTTTTTGATTTTACGAACTGATACGACATCCTGATAACGAGTCGTGTTATCAACGTTACTCGTGACCTAAAATTAGATCAAATTTTCGACAAGAGCGCCATATGACACTGCGACGATTTTATTATACGTTGCGTTTTAACCCGTTATCAACGATATTCCGAAATAATTACAGTCCTTATCGCTCTATTAGGTGCGACCGATTCGTTGCATAGGCTGTTATCAGTATCCATAAAAAAAATTATTGTGAAACGCATTAAATACGATTACTCGAATTACTTTACCTGTCCCCCAGTCGCCATCGCGCGAAATCTTAAAAAAAAATATATAATTGCAAATTTTTCAAAATACCAAATTACCTCCTTTTATCTCAAATGAACGCTTGCGTCACGTTATCGACTAAATTGCACCGAAATCCATCTATAATAACTAATTTCCGCCTTCGAACAACTATCGCAGTCCTCGTCGATCCGCCAATCGATAATCCCTGTTTACGAGAAATTGATAAAGGATACCGGCTGATTATTTCAGCCAACGATAAATCATTCGCCTAATATTTCCTAGTTATCAAGTCCGTTCGAAAGATATCAGAGCGATTCGAAAATTTAAATATAATTTATAAAAACGTGAAATCGTCATATCACAGGACTCCATTCGTCGCGTGCACGTACAGTACAGTATATTACAAAGATACTAGATATCACTTCCTCCCATAACGAGTCACTTTACCTAACGTCTAGTAACCGAGCATATCATAGAATCTAATTATGTGATAAACATTATGTGCACTATTACACCTGTCCGTAAATAACATAGAATCAAATGCGCGTCGTGTTACACCATTATATTCACCTCGCATACTGTATAAGCCGGTTGCATATAATGTCGTATATTAAAGCGAAACAAGATATAGGAAATTTAGCATTAACAATCTGCGATCAGAAAAAATTCCCCTAGACATCCCAAACGCGTATAACGGGTGAGAAAAAAATTTTCCTAAATCCAATCACGAGTATCGAAAAAAAAAAAAAAAAAAAAAATTCTACAAAACGTCATAGAGTCATCGTAATAACAAAATGACTTCAGCATGATATCGCCTAATGGAGACATCGTGTAGATCAATTCCCCTGGATCGATCGGCAAATTGTGTGGCTTATCTGCCAAACGATTTTTAATCAAAACGTACATACTGATATTGATAGGCTATCGATTCCACCTTTATACCGCAGCAGTGCCCATCATCCTCCTTTCCATGCTCCCGACTAATTCTAAAACGCGATACGCGTATATCGTGGGAAGATCGGCGACAATCTATATGAAAACTACCCACTTGAATAATCGCACGTGTCAAACGAAAATTTTGAAAAAAAAAAAAAAAAAAAAAAAAAAAAAAAAAAAAAAAAAAAAAAAAAAAAAAATCAAAATCTCGATCAAAAGTTAATAATTAAGCTGAACGCATACCCAACGATAAGCGACAAGCGGAGTAGCTACCTACGTGTCTGCGGGTGTATCCACACGAATCCGACTGTCGCAATAGTTTTCCGTAGATTACTCGACCCCGATTAAAACTGATAAAACTCAAGACGATCGACAACGTCGAGACTTCATTTTCTCCTTTTTTTTTTCTCTTTCTTCTCTCTCTCTCTCTCTCTCCCTCCCCCTCTCCCTCTCCCAAGAGTCAAGATTTACACGCCTGTCAGCCAATCGTCACAATACTAAACCTACGTAACTAATTGCACGGCAGATAGTACCTGGCATAATCGAACGTTATCGCCTGACATTATCGTTCGGTAATTTCTGCAATTATTATTTATTAATTTATCACGGCATTCTCAAGCGCCCGTCACCTTGCCATATGTTTGTCGTTATATTTACCTATTGACTGGATACATTAATTTTTTTACTTTTCATGGATTACAGAGATACAGCGTCTGTCGTGTACGTAAGAGACGAATAAACAAAGTGCTGATTACAGTCGTTTATTAAATTATCAGAGGGTCATCGTGGTGATTGAGGGGGAATTAAATAAAGAGCAACGATTGGTCGACGATACTACGTCGGACAGTGATAGGCTTCGTTCTACGAATTTAGGTATAAAAATTACATACGTGTGTATATGTATATACGTATACAGGGATTGATGCAGAAAAGTATAGAATGCGTGCGAAAAGCAAGTTTGTGCTGTCGGTCGTATTTCCATGAGAGCTTACAAATATTTTTCAAGCTTTCCCTTCCGAGAACGGGCGAGAATGTAAATGGGAAATACCTCATATCCCGTTTACGCAAAACGTCCAATAGCAGGTAAGTCGCATCGGTCGAGGGATGCTGTGCACGGGGTCTGACAATGCACACGGCCGGACGCACAATGCACGAATTTTTCTGACAATGGCTACATACAGCGATGAGTTTCGAAGGGACGTGGGTGTGTTTGGTTGCGTGCAGAAGGGAGATTTTGCATTGACAGCTGACGTTTTTGGTGTATTTTTTTTTCTCTTCCCTACGCCAGTTCCCGTCGCTTTCAATTTCGAAGAATGAGAACGTCGCACTTTACGGACACCCGGTAGAGGGCGTAGAAACGATGAGCCATGGAGTAGCTCGTGCCGACGGAATATTTAATATACGGTCCGCGAGTGAAACAAGGTGATCGATGGAAAAATGATAAAAAGTTAAAAAGAGTTGAGCGAGAGAGAAGACAGATGAAAAAAAAAAAAAGGAAGGAAACAACGTCTGGTTAGGTATCAACGACCCCTCATTAAATTCCAATGGCGAATTAAAGGCGTGATTAGCGAAGCAGTGAAATTGCCCATTTTTTCCCTCCACGTGTACGTATACCTTAAACGAGACAAGTTGCAGCGTAAAACTTGCTTCGAATCCGCCGTCTGCTTCAACACTTATCAGATCGAATGTTTTACGCAATGACTCTGGTATCTCCGCTTACGCGCAAGCTGATCACAATGAATTTCGATAGTCAAATTATTTGGCAGTACGACAACGAGTAATTCAGTCGTCGATTGAGCTATACGAGTATAAGAGACAATGTTTTTTTTCTTTTGACGGTCGTACCGAGCTCTACGAATAGGGGGTCCCTAAACAAAGGTACGTTTGCGATTAGAAATGATGTGACTTACCGGTCTCGACGCCCCGTAGAGGTCCCGAAGGACTTCCGCCCGTAGATACGCCCTCGTCCTCGCTGCCGCTGGTGCTGGCCTCGTCACTAGGACTGTAACTACGTCGTCCCGTGGCGCGAATAGTCTTCAGCGCGAGGGACGAGCCGTTGTTGTTATCGTGAATCCGCCCCTGGAGTCTCTCGTGAACAGTCCTGGCTCGTTCCTGAATGATCTGCTGCTGAAGGGAACCAACGGAGAAGTCGAGGGGCTGATCGACCTCGGCCGAGGTCTGATTGTCGGTGATCCTACGGGGCTGGCACATGGCCGAGCCAGATACCTGGGTCTGGGACACCTGTTCCTGATGTATCGCGCTGGGTGGACTCCACCATTGATGACCCTGTATCGACCTCCAGACCTCGATAGTGTTATTGTTCGTAGGACTGGTCTGCTTCTGTTTACTGTGATGCTGGTGCTGCTGAGGTTGCTGTATCTGCTGGGACTGCTGCGCCTGTCGCGAGGGACTGCTCTGATGTTGGGTCTGCTGGTGCTGCTGATGTTGTTGATGCTGCGCCATCGCCTCGACGAGGTCGTTGTTCTCCAGGAGATGCATGCTCGGCGTCTGCGTCATCGAGGGTATAACGTATCCGGTACCGAGAGGCTCCTCCTGGCGATGCTGATGCCTGTCGTTCTGATGATGCTGGGACCGATGTCTCTGATGTTGCTCCCGTTGATGATGACGATGATGGGAACCGGCAGATGGTATCTGCCGGACTGTCCTGGCTGCCTCGGCGACCCACCGACGTACCGCCTCGCTGTCCAGGCCCGCCAACCCTGCCGACTTGCTCCTTGGGGATGCTGGCGTGTTCGCAGGGATCTGGTGACCGGGTAGCGCTAGGACCCCGGTACCCGCCAGCGCGACCCTGGGACCGGGTACGCCCCCGTAAGCTGTCACCGCCGCGAGATCCAACGTGCTGAGCTTCTTCTTATAATCCTAACTACTGGATCGACCTCGGCCCTTCGGGGAACACGCGGACCTTCCTCGAGGCCGACGTAAACACTCGGTCGAACACTGAATGCATCAACCGTCTCCTGTCACTGTCAGTGTATATAGCCGGTATACTCCTGTCACTAGCACAAGTCACCCGCGTTTAGCACTTCACGAAAACCTCCTTCTCACTTGCACCTTCTCCGACACCTTCTACGCCCCCTTCTTCACCTCCGACACCGCCATCTCCTCCTCGTCCTCGTCCTCCTCCTCGTCCTCCTCCACCTTAACCTCTCCTACCACTTAGCGTTTCCTTACGTACCAGTCATGCCGTCTAGTTCGAACCTGGACGCACCACCCACCGTCCCTGACCGTGTCACCGGTCCGGGTAACCTCACTCTCGTTCAGTAGCTGTCATCGGCCCGAGGATAACACCTTCCAAATCACGCGGACCTGGCGCGAGGCCAGATTCTATATCCACTCCGACGTCTCCCGCCTCTGTCTCACACGTCCTGTCACAACCTTCTGCTGAAACTTCCGCCGATTCGCGTCGCGACTTCCGTGTACCAATGTCCAGTAGCGAAGCAACGATTGCGGATCACGAGGTCAAGAGTGAACGCGTGACATCGTCAGTCGGTGAAAATATAAAAATCTTTGTGATTACGTGAGCACGTGGCTAAATAGACGTACGGAGATATGCTAAAGAGCGTGGGTGCACTCCGTAGGACGTGGCGGCAGTCACTGATGCCGCGGCGGCCCCCGTTATATTATCGCAATCGGAAGGAAGAAGGCGCGAGCGAGCACGACGACCGAGCCAGGATAGATGCTGTCGCGTGCATGTGTGCAGCTACACTAGGCTTCGGCAGGAGGTACACGGACGTCGCCGGCTATCCGGCCGGCCGGCCGTCCACAAGGTGGGGGAGTCGTTAGGCCGGGAAAAAAATCGAGGGTAGGTAGTCGCCGAGCGACGGGCGACGAGCGTCGACCGCCTGGTTCATGCACGGAAGTAGAGGGGGCTTCGCGACCAATGGTGGGAAACGTAATGGCCAATCGTATCGTTTCCACGACAGCGTAACCACGCCCGAACGTCGCGAGAAGCGCGCGCGGCTTTTTCTCGCGAGTCGCGATGAGTCCGTCTTACGTATCTACGTATCTTCAGGATTTTACTTAGTTTCTATAATCTTGGCAATAACGACGGCCCTATTAACATTGTGATAAACCGATAAGACCCACCTTCGATTCGGTCTTTAACTTATCTTAGAATTAAAATTATTCTCATGGATCAATATGGATCGAGGATCGATAAGAATTTTTCCTTTTTTTATTAAACCAAAGAGCAAATTTTAATGAACAGGTCCTCTTCATCTTGGGGCCTTCTCAGGGGGCACCGTACGAGTTTCGAAGGGTTCAAGGGTTAGGTACAAGGGTGTTATGTGCGGTGAGGATGCCAATGAGTTTCAGCAGTGCCACGTGGCCGAAGATGAATCTTCCCAACGCACAGTGTTGATAGTAGGAGATAGTGCGGATAGTAGGTAAGGGTTTCTAAGGTTAGGAATTAGTTAGGCCATTGTCCGCGAGAGTCCTCCCACGCTTGACCACCCCTATACGAGAGAGTCTCACTTCTAACCCCCAAGCGAATTCTGGATCGTTCAGCCCGACGGTAGAGCATCCCTATACGTTTCCACCCCTTTGCCATTTCTCTTGACGATCTGTTTTAGAAATTCTTTTAACCGTCGACCCTCCGATCACCCCCTTCAACCCTTGTGCGAGAACAATAGCCAAGAACATCCCACCCTTACCTTAACGGATACTTATCCAAAGATCACGACCCGAGAAACCTTCATGACCGAACTACAGGTAGAACAGGTAACCCCAACCTGATTTCGAGGCAACAGAGACCAAAGTAAAATGGTACCTTTCGAGCATCGATCAGCCCCTTTACGGCCGACCGAAGCATGTCTTAGGTATGACGAATAATTATTATCCGATAGAAAATTAATGTAATCATCTTATCCGGCGAGATAATCCAGATAAAAATATCTTCGGTACCCAGCGAGGGTGGCCAGAGGACATTTATGCGCGTCCGCCATATCTCGCGAGGCAGGTACCCCCACCACCCTTATGCTTCCTATCATATTTCCATATAGCGCGGCTTCCCGTGGAACCCCCACCAGAATCCGCGCGCTCCCCAAGATTTGAATTCGGCATGCGCAGTGACGTCGTAAAAAGGTGCTTTAAAGTGGCTCTTATTGGTCATAGGAACTATGCGCGTCCTCCCACTGCCCTTCGCGTACTGCGTACTCTCTCGCAGCTCACCCTTCTTCTTTTTCTTATCACGCTTCGCCCCACCGAAGCCTTCCCTCAAAAAGTTGTAAGGGTGGGAAAGCCAGCCAGGCAGCCACCCTCTCCCCACCGACCCTCGCGCCAATCCTCCCCAACGTAAGAAGCAGTGAGTGCCGGAGCCACAGAGGGAGAGAACGGCTCGCGTATTGATTTTAATGACGCCACCCCCTCACCCTCCCCTTACCCACCGTCCACCCCCTCCCCGTACGCTATAGTGCCAACTGGCGCGAATTCGCGATACACCCCTTGAATAATATCTGCTTGTCCTTGGTATACGAATTTTCGTCGTTCGCCGTGAGATGGGGGGGTTGATCTTTAAAATCGTCCCTATACACTCTCTACGAGTATTTAATGGGTGGATAATACAATCTTGAAAACCCTTAAAGGGCGTCATTGGGAATATGATTTTTGAATGGGAGATCAAGTGGCAAAGGGATGCCTTCGCATTTAAATGTCACTTGTCGTCGAGGGGATGAAGTGGCGCCCGAAGGGGTTACTACCCCCTAATCTGAATACAAGTAAACCCTACCCGAACCTTTTTTTATTCATTGCCTCAGGTATTTGCATGGCGTGAATATGTCCCACAGGTGCCCAACCCCTTTAGAGTTCAATGGGTCAACCTGTTTTAGGGGTGACTTTGTATGGAAATTGTGTCCCGGGCTAAAGGGTTTCTTTGGATCATTTACCTTTGTAAATAATCCACTTTGGTATACGTAACGATGACATGCAGGTGTATTGAAAAGGGTTATGCAGCCCTTGGTCAAAGGATAACCATCAGTAAGGTGCATTCTCAAAACCATTTTCGAATCTGAATACGCGTGTGCTAGCGAATTGTTCTTACATTATCTTTCGTCGTTTCATTCCTGGGACACCCTGTATAACGGACCGCCGGCTTCGTGCCTCCTGACCCCATGACCCTCTCACCATAAGACCCGACGACCTGTCTACCCACTCTATGGGTATGGTAGGCTACCGCCATTCGGCCACCTGCGGCGCCTGACGTCTCCCGTAATGACAGTAACTACCTAATATCTCTTTCATGTATGTGCAAATATTGCTTTTTTTTTTTAAACGTCATCAACGATCACACATGCTGTGAAATGATTCACACGTGCATACGATTGATATTGAAATCGTAATACATATATTTCTATGACAGTAGGTAGCTGATACCAAGCCCATTAAGACGTAGAAATTATTCATTAAAAGAAATTGCATTCACCTTCTTTTTCTAAGAGGTAGCTTGGTCCATGATTTTATTAAAAGTATGTCTGTCTCTTTCTTCTACATATAAATCCGTATAAGACTGTCTCCGTCACTCTTACAGCTGGTATAGGAAACTCGAAAATTTTTCATGAAATTCTTCTCCCGTGATTAATTCATCTGTTAGGTAATTTAATAAGGTCCATCGGGGGATATTTATTTATTCGACGTTCACGATACCGGAGTACTTATCGAAAAATGAATATTTCCGAAATATGTCAATTTTTGACTGACAGTGTTATTACTGTTTCCGGTATTTTCGACAGGATTGGTTCGAGGGTCTCTGACCCAATTTTGTGTAAAGTACCGTTTTTTCGACCCTTAATATATTTTTTTTTTCTCTAGTACGACTTCTCACGAGTTCATGCAGACAATAACGAAATTCGAACTGTACCCAATAGCCTCGAGCCTCCGTTCCTGGCACAGTGAATCGTAAACACCGTTAGGGTCAGTACCATCGAATTTTTGGTATTTCTGGAAAAAAGGGATCTCTCGCAGCCGACATTCGAGATTCATCTCGAACCCCACACGATTGAAACTAGACTTCTCGAGTAGCAACCCCCCGCGTAAGTCCTCCTCAGGTCCATTATGCACGAAATTAGAGGTTTTGATCCCATCGAGTATGCGAATGCCGAGAAAAGAATAATAAAGAATACAAGAGGAAAAAAAAAGAAGAATATATATATATTTCCTTTTCACATAAGGACCTTATCCCTCCACGCGATAATTCCCGAAGACTCCCAGCTGCGTCCTGAATTTCCTTTTTTTCTTACAATTTTTTTTTCTTCTACCTTTACACTCCTCCACCTTCTTTTCCTCCCCTACTCATTCAGCACCCCAACTATTCTCCTCAATGTTTTTCCCGATTTCCAATGGAAAGTGGGTCACTTCAGCAATTCTTACCCAAAAACTACTTCAAACAATCCAAAAACGCATCCTTTCAAAATATTCAAGTAGGTATACCCGTGAAACCCACCCTAATGACTACCCGTGTATTTTTACGATTCGAGAGTTGCTGCCTAGACCTAATAAATTTTTTCGGATATCAGTACCCCTCGAAAAAACGGGTATAATACATTTTCAAAATTTACACCATACGAAGCATTCCGTTTTCTCACGTACCCTCTATTGGCACTATGTACTCGAGCTTCACTCAAAAATCATCCCGTGAAGGAACCTTGAAGATTTTACCACCAGCAATTTTTTGCGTCAAGGTTCAAGCTATTTTTTTTCAAATTTTTTTTTAGTATACTACTCTCGTAACTATGAGACCCCAGTCAGCCGTTGGACCGGCATAAAGTTTAAAGGGCATCACCGTAATTAGGGAATAAACAAAAATAGCTGAGCAGTAACATCGTCCTCCGACAGTTTCACGTAGAAACGCGCCTTTGCCCTCGTACCCTCGTCCAATTCATTGGCTAATAGTTATAGTTAAAGGTGCCATTCCATTGCGCACGGTGCCTTTATGATTTATGATACAAATTCTCTTGCATTTTTTTACCTTGAAATACTCGCTTACACGAATACCTAAACTTTGTTGTCTTTTTTTTTTTTCTACTGCATTATCAACCATCCGAGAGCAGGTAAGAACGTTGGAATCGACTATTGAAGAGAGTTCATTACTTTAGGGTGTCTCTATATTGTCGGCTTTTACTGAATTTTGCGAAATATTCGACTCTATCCCCTGGAACCATAACGTTTTTGGTAAACACTCCTGAGTGCCTTTCTTTTTCTCTCGCACTATAATGGCCATCCTATATATATATTCTTTCAAGGTGAATCTCAGCATGCAGCCATATCCTGCAGTATACGGAAATTCCCTGTTAAAACAGTATACTCGCAGCAGGTAGCTGGTCGCTTTGTTAAATAAAATTTGTATATTTTTTCAAAATTATTTTTGCAGCATCCCCCCTCCACCTCTTCGTCAAAAATGATACAAAAAAAAAAGATTTTTTCCAATCAAAAAATTCTAAGAAATTAAAAAAAAAAACTGCAACTATCCAAATTCGATTTCGTGCGGACGAGCACACACCAATTTGTCTATTGTACACCTGTTAAATCGTTTAAGCCGTGCGCCAGGTAACGTAACGCTGTCTATATATACGGTGGCCCCGTATCCACCACCATGAGTCATAATGAGCTTTTGGTTTTCTCGAATCCGCGTATACAAGACAGGATCAAAGGAGCCGACCATGAGCCACCCCTTAGCTATTGCAATTTCAAAGGGTCCCTTTTCGAAAAACACCTAGTTCAGGGTTCCTCAAGGTTCCATTTTATACGAGGCGTTTTTTCTCACTCCAACCATCCCCATAAACGCCCCCTAACACTTTCTGACCATTTCAAAAAACAAAACAAGCAAATTCAACAGACCCGCGATCGCCTCCGAAGATATCAAAGCAATTAAAAAATATTTTTATTTCAATAAAAAAAAATAAATATCACATGTATACGATGCCCGAAATTAAAAAAAAAAAATTTCCACGAACAGCTCATTTTTTTTTTTAACGACGTTTCCCTCATACTCCGTAGATCTGCGTACGCGCCTAAGTAGAGCGATTACAAAATAAGCGGCTCCCTTTGACGTATTAAGCATACCAACTAAAGGACAGTATACCAGCGAAGAATTCGGCAAAATTTGATAAAACGACGGATTGGCTTAGGACAGCTATGGCCGTTAAGCGAAAGAGCCGAAATAAGGTCAGTGTTTCTAGGTAGAGATTAGCGTTGGCGAGATGAGCGCCACTTTAGAATTGGAAGGTACGGTATCACTTGAACCTAATGGCGTCTTAACTGGCAAATGCGCCAATCTAAAAGCGTGCGCTCTTACGAATTCGTGAGTAACGTCACACGAGCCCATATACACAAACGTATATAGAGTGCACGTTAAAAAAAAAGAAATTTAACACCTTACCCAATAACCAGCCCCACCACCCTTGTGTAAATATATATTACCCCTATTTTTTTTTGAATATATAAAAACTCATCAACGCATTCCCAGCATCTGCTACACTTCCAACGATCAAGACTGCCAATGAGCCAACTTATGTCTCGTATGTGTCGCGTGACCCCTTGGCGTGCGCTAACGTCGACACTCGACTCGGTCTCTTTTATCCAACGGAATATTCACTGGATTAGGGTAATTGGCCGGTTATGCGAGGTTAGCCGTGGTACGATTTCCTAGTGCGTATGAGTAAGCCAATGCTAGAGTGTATTGCCAGGAGCGAGGAGAACACGCGTAAGCGTGGGAGTCGCCGTAAAACGTGTCAGCATACGAGAGGAAGAGGAGCGAGAAGGATAGAGGATAGAGGGGGAGACAGTGAGAGCGAGAGAGAGAGAGTGAGAATGAGAGGGGAACGAAGTGCGTAGGCAGCCGCGTGAGAGAGCGATCGGCATCGCGACTCTTCTCTGCGACTTCTTAAAAGCCGCCCCGGCGTCTCGTCTTACATAATCTCACCGACTTCTCAATTATCATAACGAGAGAGGCCTCCGCGCGATAATTGCCACGCATTAATTGACCGCTGGAATATTTTTTTATATACAATATCCTTCCCTGCCAAGTATCACAATGTCATGTTATCTTGTAGATCGATAAGTGCCTTAGTAAAAATTACATTGACGCGTTATTACTTTTCAATATAATTAATTGTATTTTAATTGTCATACGGGATTATCAATATTCAGGTAAATAGTAATTTTTATTAACTTCACAGTCGTTCTTGAATGACAGTCAAGTATTAAGAACGGGAGGATTAGCTTACTGGAGAATCGTAATAAATTAGTGAGATTTACTTTTATATATATATATATATATATAAAGTCAGGATCGGAGTGCAGCAGCCGTATAGTAGATAAAGATTATATGACGAGATAATAAAAAATTTCATCTCACAATCGTATACCGGATGAAATATACGAGTATAATGATTACTGTGTGAAATAATGAATTAGATAATGCGATAATAAAGAATCGACTTGTCAAACGGACATGCACGTGTGTAACGTGCACACAGTGTATAGAGATAAATTTTTTATCCGCAATGGTAAACGGACATTCGTGGAAGAAATGGTAAATGGCGCTTGATGCTCCAGAAGCGCTCTCCTCTGCATCCAGCATCCAAGTTCCGCGCTGGTATACATCCAAATACGTATATACGTGAAACGATCTACCAAGCAACTGGACGCTCAAGGTACACATACTCACGAGGTGCGGCACGCATCAAAGACCCTCGCGCTAGTTGAGCCACTTAACGTCCCGAGTTTTCACATTAGCGAGGCAAAAGTCGGGCAAAAGTCGGAGAAGAAGACGTTGGAAGAAGAAGATGAAGATCCGCTGCCACGTATGACACGTATGACACGTATGATTATACCGAGAGGATGTTGCGGCTATCTATGCTAATTACACGTCGTCAGTCAATTTTCAGATACTTTAACCTCATTCCGACATTCCATCGTTTCAACTTTTCTCACGATTTTTAACCAATTACTTTTTCTTTTATCTCCTCGTCACGTGGAATTGTTTTTTTTTTTTCGTTTGACGTTTCAAGGTGACGTTTGTGCCCCTATACGTCACGCACTCTACCCCCGACTAACCACGTGGATTTTAATAAGTCTATCGCGGATCGTACATTCGTTCTAGGCAGAGCCTCCGTTTATTTGGAAGAACTCAACTACGGTGTCTCATGGCTGCTCGCGTGTCATCTTCGCATTAGAGCAGAGATATAAAGCGGGTTGCTGCGAGATACGGGCATTCTGCGCGATTGCTACGTTTCCAAGTAAAATGATTACGGGATCTTCTTTTTCCTTTGTTTTTCTCCCTTTGCCGTTTCTTTTTTTCTTCTGGCTTTTTTTTTCATACGGACTCGCACGGTGACATCTGGAGTATACCTTATCCGCGCTATAGCATTCGGTGTACTCGTTGAGGATGTAATGACGGTTTCCGGTTCTGTGGAGATTTAACAAAGTATTACAGCTCTTCGTGAAGCGCTCGAGAGAATTATGAGAATTTATGATACTGCGTGGATACTCGTAAAAATCTCCATTATAGGACGGAACTGAATTTTTGGAAAAATAGGGAAAAAGAAACTTAGGATCGTAGACACCGGAGCGGAACCGTAAAAGTAATACTAGGAAAATAAAAAAAAAATATCGTAAACAAATGAAGGCCGGTAGCTGTACTCTTATATAAAGAATGCTTTGCTATAGGAAAACACGTTGGTTTAATACAGAGGGATATTGTCGTTTGTCATTCTCAATAAAATCGTTTGAGTATCTGCCCATCGATTTTGTCACGGTTACTCGATCTTCATGCAAATATTGAATGGACTGTGTGAGGATTAAAAAAAAAGTACTTTCGGATGGGACATCTGCATACTACAGAGATACAATGGACCATTGAGATTGGGCGTTGGTCGCGCTATTTTTTTGCTCCCTTTTTTTTTTCTCTACCTTCATGGACCAACAGTTGGTCGAGTAGGTAAACGTACAGCGGAGCCTGTAATTTCCCGAAAAGTGAATAAAATATAACAGTAGGGTGACTGAATGGTACAGTACGTGATCAAAAGATTATACCCTGTACCCAATAACGACCCCATTACGTTTATCTTACCCATAAAAATCGAAGATTAAAAAAATATCCACCCACCGGTTATTCAGCAAACAGCATCCCTTGTGAGATATATTATGTAGTAAAATTACCAAAAAAAAAAAAAAAAAAAAATTATGACAATCCTTGGTTTCGAACCCCCGACCTTTCATTAGTCATGCGAAATTGCCTATCAGGATGCATAATCAGGTTGCATCTGCAAAGCCAGCGACAATTTCCTATCTGAATACAATGAACCAGTCCTAATAGCTCTGGTTTAATACGCAAGACTCTACTGATGGAAATGCGCCAATCTCTCTATGAACAAGTAGACATTCATATGCGTACGTATGTGCCTAGAAAGCACATGTGCCTCGTACCACTTGCATTAGATAATTAGTCGTGGATGCTGTGTTGGCGTTAATTGCCTAGACAATGGCTGCGTCAAAATAGACAATCGACAGTTAATTAAAAAAAAAAAGGAAAAAAAAAGGAAAAACGAAAAAAAAGTTCGGCATACGTATAATTAATTAAAATAAATCGTGTAATAAATATATTTTAATACGCGTGTTGGGTTATAAAAATTCAAAAATAAATATCAACGCCTTTCAATTAAAATACAGAAGCAGTTAAGGACGATATAAAAAAATTAAAGTTAAAAAAAATTGTTATCCATCCTGCATTCATAGGAACTTCCTGAACTGTGCCGCTGGCATGATTAATATCCAAATTAGAAAAAAATGGTCCATGGGCGGCGGAAGTGGGGGGAGAGAATCGTTTATGGAGTTTCTTTTTTGGTGGATGGCGGTGGCCGTGCATGGTGGGGTTTACTATGGCTTTTGGAAAAGGGATGGAGGGTGGCGGAGGGTGGCAAAGTTCCAGTCATAAAGAGTCGCCGGTCAATTCATCTTTCTATATATTCCACGTCAAAATATTGCAATAAATCATCCAAGTGGCAACGCATCGGGGTAGAAGTGTGCGAGAAGTCTCGAAGAGATATAGGTATACGTATTTATAGAAATATATAGTAATACTGTCTGTGGGAAAATACGATATACGTAATAGTAACTTCAGTGTTTATACGCACTATGTATATATATATATATATATATATATATATATATACGTATATCTCTTGAGTAGGAGACGCGCAGGAATAGGGGGTAGTAGCAGTGTTGACGTCTTTCATAAGATGGAATATTAATCTTGATTTTATTAAGTATACAAGCCAGCTACCGGCCTCTTGATAAATAGCCTTACAGACCGCTTGAGGGAAATGCACTTGTGTTGCTACCTTGCACAATGCACCTAGTGCATCGAGTGGCAGGAACGAGACGATTAAGCATGTAATTGTAAAATAATTTGGCACAGGTCGATAAAATTTAAAAATTTATAATTTTATTTGAGGATTTTTAAAATTTTCACTTTTAACGACTTTTCGTAATACTGGTTGTTAGGTGCCTCTGGTAACTCTCGGGGTATGTTATTATTATGTGAAATCGAAAATGCAGTGTTCGATTTTTGAAAAAGGTATAATTATCACAGCGCCAACCCTAGTAAAAAAAAAAAACCCCGCTGACTTACCTCGCCAGGTTTCCTTTGGATCCCCCGTTACCTGTTTTTTTTTTATTCTTCGCTTTGAATTCTCATAGAATTTTCATCTGGGAAAATAACCTTAGTGAATGACAGGGCAGCCACCATTAGAAAAAAAAAGGATCCGGTAAAAATTCCAGGGCACGATTAATTAAGCAGACGTATTTTTCGCTTTTCGATATTCAGGACTTATGGACTGTAAATTCTTAAAGAGAATCGATGAAAAAAGATAAAATCAAGATTCGTTTCACACTTTGGCCGTGTTCTTTCATTAATTTTTTCTAAACCTTCCCTTAGACACGCTGCCCATTTCGCGCTTGAACCCTGCCAACCGAAAGGTCAACGTATGCTAAGTAGCGTATCCTGTGCAATAGCATACCAAAGGATTCGAGGTCGTCAGCCTGAATCGCGAAAACAGGTTTTCATAGTTTAAAATTCTATGGGGTTGCCAGGTTCTCCGTCAATATTCAATATACAAACTAGACACGGGCAACCCTTAGAAAATTTGGTACCTATGAGTCATTACAGAGAAGCATGGCTTCAAATTGAGTCCAAAGATTAATATACCTATTGTATAATAAAAAAATGATTTAAATTCAAAAAATTCGCAAAATAGCTTCCTATTTTTTTTTTTGGTATTTTTGGTAAAATCACACATCTCCATACGTGGGAGTGAATGGACTTGTATGTGGTCAAGGGAGGTTCGGTAGAGTCATAGAACCTGGCAATGTAGTAGGGGGCTATTAGCTGGCAGATTAGCAGTTAAAATTGAAATTTGCACGGACAGTTCGATGCGCAAAGGCGGCGTCGGCCACGTCTGAAGTGCCGAGACGAAGATTGGAGAACCGAATCTGCCACGGCTTTGCGTTCGACGGCACATCGCACCTTTTGCTTTCGCTCTCTTACTCATTTATACGCGGTATCCTCATTCTGCTCATTTCATCTCACTCTTCTCACTGTTCGAGCTATGAAATGAGATATGGTTACGAGGTCCATATACCGGTACCAGTTACCTGCGTTCATCTTCTTCAAATTTGCAGGTTATGTTTTGTAGAATTATTTCGTTTTTTTTCTCAATTTTCTTTTTTCTCTGTGCTATACATTCTATTCCTTTTGGATACTTTATATAGTCGAGAAGGCAAAGACTTTTTTTTTCTGAAAAATTAGCCAAGATGAAATTGATTGGATTATTCGATGATTTTGGTGAAAAAAAAAAAAAAAAAAATTCATAATGTACGAAATTTTTTTTTCGTCTTTTCTTTCTTTTAAAGCGTAATTAGCCGCTGCATAAGAGATGGTATTTTAATGAATCGTAAAGCCGAGGGTTTCACGTCTTCGTCTCTAACTGGGCCCGTTCGGGGCCCAGTCAATCTTCGCTCCTTGGAAATTAAATGCTTCACGTTATTGGATGAGTATTATTTTTCCATTTGTTTTTTTTGATATTTTTTTCCCCTTTTCGTAGATTGGTACATCTACCATCGTATGTGTAATTTCAACCGGCAGTAACGTACAGTAGTAGTATCGTTAATTAATGACAATAGCGAGCGGAATTAATTTGGAAAAAGACTAATGAACATTTATTAGAAATTATTTTAATTTCTTTTCTTAGTGATCACAGCCATGTAACAGAAAGCACCGACGTCGGGTATTGGCTGAGATGCCAAAAATTCACCCCCGTCCGGAGAGCGTTGCATTATTTGAGATTTTTTGGGTATTCCCGCGACTCCACTTGCGGTCTGATCGATTTTTCCGAATTTTTCATTACTCGTATCGCCTTCTTCCAAAATATCAGTCGTACCTGGCTGTGGCAATGATAATGATAATATTTCCATTTAATTTCAAAATCAATTTTTTTATTTACCAAAAGACTGGCTATCGACATCAGAGGTGCATTCGGGGGTGGTTTATTGAAGGGTGCCTTCAAAACACCCTCCTGCACATTCAATACCAAATAATACATAAAGTCATTTCTCAGTCTCATCTCGTCAATACTTTTGGCACAATTTTTCAAAAACCTTAACCACCTAACAGCAGTCTGTCGGTCTGGAATGAAAGTCAACGATAATTTCAAAATTCAAAATATCAATCAACCACAATCAACTTACCTTGTACATTACGAACATTCGGCAACATAGTCTTAACCAAAAAGAGGTTATAATTGCAGTCGTACATTAACGATTCTCTGAGATTGTGAGACATTTTTGAAAATTTTCAAAATATTCAATTTCGAAAAGAAAAAACCTATTCAAATCTCTATAAATTTGGACAGAACACCACTATACCTCACATACAAAATTTGACAATTCTAAAACACGGAAGACATAATTGTAAAAATTATAAAAAATCAGAATAACGTTTTTTCAACAAAAACCATATACGTATATATACCTATATACACATCTGCCATATCTACATGGCCCACTGTAATATCCTCTCTCATTCAAGCTATATGCTGGCTATTAAGTTATGAGGCAGGTGTAACGAGTATAATTCGCGTATGAGTCTATAATAATTCGTGTCACATAACAGAGGCAACAATACGATGCGTGATGACTAATGAGCGAGTCGAGCTGACTCGACTAAGGGACCAAAGTCGTGTGTGCCGAGTCGAGCCGAGTCGAGTAAAGCCGAGTCGACCGGCTGACACTTCGCTCTATTAGCATCATATCCGCAGAAGACAATGATTATCGTGCCAATTACAATTTACAAAATGAGCGACGCATTACATTACATATTACGTTCTACCGGTGCTTCAACACTGGCACGTTCGTTATCTCATTACTAGTCGTCGTTCTAGCGTCACGGCTATTATTTGTACTTTATCGTCCGAGAATTTATAATTGGCCCATTGTGACAAATATCTAATACACGCAGGGTGGTGGAAAGAACTTTCAAACGCTAAAATTCTAAACGGAAAAACGCATTAGTTTAAAAAAAAAAATTCTCATAATTTTGAAAAATTTTTTTCTCATCTTTTTTTCCCCAAAAATCATTTGACTCACTTACCAAAAACCTTTTAGTCCTATCCGGTCCCGTTTTAATGACACGTCCATATAATTTTTTTATTTTCCCAAAAGGATGTCTTCTGAGAAATCGTGTATCCTACTGCATAGGACACGCCATCGTGTCTCCCGAGAAATCGTGTATACGGGCAACGATAATTTTGAGTTTTACTATGCGTAACGCGGAGACCACAAATTACGTTAATTTTCGTAATGATATACCAAAAGTCTAGAAAACTGAAATTCCCTCGTTCGCCAGCTCTTCCCGTAGACGCGAAACGCGGAAACTTATATACAGAGCTCATTCACTCTTGTATATACATAAATAACAATTTCCCTAACGAGAATGCTAATTGTCGTAATTACCAGTCGTATTATGATAATAAGATGTGACAGGAAGAGCAGGCATCACCCATCGCACACAAATATAAAACAAGCCTCACAATGGCAGGTACACGTAGGTACAACTTCCGGTAACCGCGTCAGAGTCCGTCCGAGCATTAGATGCTGCGAGTCATCCACGTTAATCGTAATTCTTGATGCCAGAAGGGATCGCGATAAATCTCTAGTTAAATTAACATTTTACCAAGCAAAACCATACTGGGCATATACATACAGACGATTTGCATTTATTCCGTTTACGGAAAGATAAGCATAAGACGTGCAATAAAAAATTGCACTACAGCACGCTTAAGATTTCGGGCCGATAAATTTTATGGATATGAAAATCACAAATAGCAGTGGTTTAGTAATAAAAATGATGAATTTGGTAAAAACATAAATTTCCGGTAACTTTCTGGTAAATTTCATTGAAAAAAAGTAAAAAAAAAAAAAATAGCTATACTCTCGGATCGGTGCATCCAGGTAATCTCTAAGTGCATAAAGTGCTATATATGTAATAATGCAGAGTCTCTAACGTGCGAATCTGCACGATGCGTATGATGTGTACGAGGTCAGTAAACAGGGACTAATTCTTTATGCGCTAAGCGGCGCACAAGCCGATAAAATTGCGGCAAGTGTCGTCGGTAACGTGTGTGGGCTGCGGTTGGCGAGTCGGTCGTTCCTATTCGCGGAAGGCATATGTTGATATGTGGGCACATGTGTCACACGTGGATTCGAGTGTACGTACGAGTAGCACGTGGATTTAGAAAACGTTAATGGCCGATTTCTATCGGTCGCGACTGTCCCTGAAAATGTATAAGGATTCGGTGTGAAATAACGTAGGAAAATATTTTTCTTTTAAAAATTATATAAAACAATTTTCAAAGGAAGTGGGACAGGCGCAGATATCCAGTATCGCTGGATAGCTATGAGGCGAACGTAGCCTGATTCAAAAGAAGCGACTGACTTCCGGAACGTCTGGCACGTGTGACTATGCAAGTCTCTGTACTGTCTTTGCAGTGAAATCGTCCGTGCTGGATGCAACGACAAATACCGGAAGCGAAAGGAAGTGACGTAGAAAATGAGGTACAGGTCGTTCAGGCCTTCAGGGTCCGTACCTTCCTCCAATATTCCACAGGCGTACCAACCTAAATTACCCTATTCTATCCAACAACCCCTACTTACCCAGCATCCACCCACCCCCGACCTGGACCAGCTTACACGACCTCATTGCTAAGGAAGTAACGACCTCCGCTGCCACAGGATGCACCGGGTGCATCTTCAATTCCCTTACACGAAGATGCAACCAACCTTAATAGCTTTATCCTTTTTCTCAAGAAAACTGAATCGAGTCAGCATTGAAGTACATTGAGTAAACATAAAGGTGACTCCACAATGTTTTACCGGTACTAAGGGGAAAAAAAATACATATATATATATATATATATACACACACAATGTAAACTTGGAAAAAGATCTAAAGCGCCTCTTCACGAGGCACCTTTGGTCCTTCATAAATAATCGTCCCGGGTCACGTTACAAGGCGTAACCATTTTTCCACGTTCTAGGTAAAAACGCACGTGCACCTCCCGACGCCGACGCTCTGCTCGTCGGTGGAAAGCAGAAACGTAGATTTCGCGTACAGATAGCGGAAACGAGAAAATTCTCGGAATGCACGTGTGGGGA
>NW_014333593.1:228069-233008 GCF_000341935.2 Cephus cinctus
GGGAGAGGGTGCATTCGCACGCGAAAATTTAAATAATTAAACGCAAATTGCATCCCTCTGCCTCGGCAGGTATTTATATTTTAATAATTAGAGCAACAGAGAAGACAAATGAAACTACTGTACCTCGTGGAAGAGACGGCAAAGGGGCTTCCGAGTGCGCCTACGCAATAGTTAAGTACGTTGACTTGTGATGAGATTCTTCAAGATGGCGACTGGGATGTTATGGCGATAGGGTGGCGGGGGGAGGCTAGGGTGGTAATTTGCGTTTAATTATTTAAATAAATGTATGCCGTGACGAGGACGTTCGTTACCAGG
This sequence comes from Cephus cinctus, assembly GCF_000341935.2. Classification (NCBI taxonomy): domain Eukaryota; kingdom Metazoa; phylum Arthropoda; class Insecta; order Hymenoptera; family Cephidae; genus Cephus; species Cephus cinctus. The sequence goes on from NW_014333593.1 coordinate 228,385, forward strand.
CAAATGAGTGAAACGGTAACACGCGAACCCTCTACGCTTTTGTGCCGCATTATATGTACCTTGGTAGCTTTGTACCTATATGCGCCTAGTAGGCCTATTATCATCACTCACGATCCTACCGATAGTAACGTTTTCTTGGAAAGCACTATAACCACACGCACCTAAACCCTCTATAAGTATACCGAGTAATGTACAACAGTTCGCGGTCGCTTTTAGAATTATTCTTTCGCAAGTCGCATTATTAACTGTGGCATTTTTGCACTGACGTGACCCCGCTAAATAACACGTGAACAGCTGTCACGAATTTACCTGTTGCGAAGACGATTCGAGAACGCGAAATTAATCGGATTTTAATCATAGTCATGTTAATAATTTAATAATTTTTTTTTGCGAGTTTTGTGTTAAAATTTTGCAAAATTGCAATTTATTTAAATTATATAATATGATTATATAAATATTATTTTATGGCTTGTAATTGTAGTACCGTAAAGACGATATGTGCTGTAGACGGATATGTACGATGGATATATTGACATTCGAAAATTCGCAAAGTTCGCATAAGACGGTTACGGGAAAGTGGCGAAATTTAAAATTCCGCCTGTCAGCCGGTATAGAAAGGACGATACTGGGGACATTCAAATGATGCAATTTATTCAAATCGCTATAACAATAATGTTTGAAGGCTACGCGGGTGGCTAGTCAATTCGCAAAAGGCAAGACTGTATATCGATATGCGCGATCGCGAGGCACATTATGGCACATGTAAATTCTATGCGAAAGTCATTTTCCTTATTGATGTGTGAGGTCGTGAAGGAACGTCCATAAAATATTTAGAGAAATCGACTTGTTGTTTATTCTGGATATCTGGGTGAAATTTATAGCAATACGAGAGATTGATAATTTATTGTAGGGAGTTAGATTAGCTGGGCCGATTGGGTCGAATTGACTGCGCGAATAATTAGTTACGTGTTAAGGAACCGTGGAAAAATTATAGACAAAAAATTAGCATCGAAGTACTTTCCCACGAGGGAAAGTCATTATTTTCACGTAAAACATTTTCGATTCGATTCTGTTGCGAAACTAACGGCTCTACTTGATAGGCATGTATATGGTATAGATATACATGGAAAAAGTACGGGGCATCGCGCGTGATCGCGATCTAGAATGGATCCAACGATCTCACCTGCATATACACGATCATTGATCATTGACTGTAATGCATATTGAATTTGTATACGTATAAATTAAACACATTAAAACTGTACAACGGGCTATTATTAATAAAATAAAGTTATGGAAAATTTAATCGATTTCACAAATAGGTAATAAAATTTTTCATAGAGTATATCCATCTCTCTCTTACGCACGCGAATCCCGATAAAACTGTCTCTCTCGCACTCGTGGCAAGTATACGAAGATGGAAAATCAATGATGGTCGTTCGAAAAATTTTAATCAAATTGATCGCTGATCAATATACTCCTGTGACGGTGAACGAATACAAAAGATGCATCTGGCCTGCATCTCTGGTCCATGATGGCATGCAAGCGTGTATGCATGCTAAAAATATCCATACGTTAAGGCAAAGTAGAAATGGGACTACCGGATGGTTCGGAAGACAGATGAGAAAGCGAGAAGAAAAAAGGAATAACGAGGAGGGACGAATAGGCGAAGAAAAAAAAAGCAATGTAAGAAGAAGAGGAATAAAAGAGGCGTCCATTGCCGGAGGCGTCGCGGCGAGAGCGTCTCGGGAGCCTTCACGAATAAAACCATATTATTAGGCGTCTACCAGCGGCAAACCACCCGCAACTAAACCTTTCAAAAGGGACTTCAATTAATCGGAGATCCGGAGTGGTCCAGCGCTGGAGTCTGTATATCGGGAACGTAAAACCAAGCCCTACCTATACTCGCGGTCCTGTCTGTTATTAAACGCATATCAATCAGAGGGCCTAATGCGCTTTTAAATGCGCTTCCCTGATTTATCGGGCCCCTTTACAGCTTCCTTTAATTCCGCATAGATAATAGGCCCCTCGGAAACCCGATCTATAATCACTACCGAAAACCAAACTTATCGAAAAAAAAAAAAAAAAAATTCGAGTTGATAGACAATAACATCTTTGATCAAGCGTCTAATTAAATACTCAATTATTTTTCGTCATTTTTTGATTAATGTTATCAATACCCAAATTCCGGGACTTATCTTTCATATTATTATTATTTCCCTGAAACACTATTTAAAATCATTTTCACTGAATACTCGCCAGTGTCTTCTGATCTCTTATTTATATTACAGTATAGTAAAAGAATCACGATACTGATAGCAATTTATAACAGACTCGTTTATTCATTTATTTTGAGAGCTGCAACAAAACAGCCCGTCCCGCGCAATTATTCGTAACAATAATAAATTCTCGAATGATTTCGATCTAAATTTAAATAAATCGACTGAAAGTCATTGTTAACGAACAATTGAAATATTTATTCGTAAATCTAAATAAACAAGTATACCAACACACCTGTAAACCTCGTGCCATGCCAACCGTGTCTCTGGGGCAGGGAATGGCGCGTCGTGTGGCAACCGTTATCAGATTCGATCCGGCTTCCTGATAGTTAATTAACGAGTTCATTATGCACCCTTGGCCCTCGTGGCCGTGCACCAAGGAACCAGGACGAAGTGAGGCATTGCGAAGATCCTCCGGAGATAAGGTCGACCCGGTGGGTGGCGCTATTTTATTGCATCACGACTCCACCAGGACCTTCTGGTACCGCGATGCAATTCGCGAACGTGAACTTGTTACGTATTTTGCAATCCTTAAATTACAAAAAAAAAAAAAAAGAGTACATAAATTCCACGCGAAAGTGATTTTCAAAAAAATTACGCAATATTTCGAACGACAAATAATCTATCTACTTCGTCCCTCGTGCGTAAGAAATTCTCTACCGTGCTTCGTACAACCTAATCGGGATGCAGCTACCAGCCATGTATATATATAAATTGTTACAAGGTTACGGGCAAAGGGCCCGAGGTGGATGATTTCGTTTGGTAATTGCCGGAGCTATTAACGCCTGTTTACGCATGGCTAATAAAGCTGACCCGAAGGGGGGTAACCACGGGGTTAAAACCGTGGTCGATGGTTTCACTATTTAATTTCCTGGAAAACAGAGTGTCGGTTATCCGAGCACCGCATCAATCACCCGTCCCTGACATGGAAGCTGTAATTTGGCTAACCTCTACAAACGAGAAGAATCGTAGAACCTGGAGCTGATCCTATCCACGTTATTCTCGGACAGTAAGATCCTCTGCCAGGATGATCAGCTGGTACAGTCCTGACATTGACTTTGCCCCACTTGACTTCTAGGTAGTCCAATACAGTACGTCAGGGTAGTTGGGTATCGTCTTACCTCCCTTATCTTATGGGTAAAAGCAGAGCAGAAGCAGCCACGCGATAGAGGCGGACGGTAACGAGTCTCAAGGTGTTTATCTCGATGCAAGGTTGAGATCGATTTTATCCGGCGGATAGAGGTGGATACCGAGAGTAAACCCGGTAAAACGTGTAAAACGTGTAAAAGGGCTAAAACGTTCGTATGGGGATCGATAATGGTCAGCGATAACGAACGTCCAGACGTTCATGGGAAGATTCAAGATTGCTGTTTTCTCTGGGCAATCATAGGCCCGAGAAATCGGACAATGCTTCCTACGTTTTCACCCTGTCTTGTGTTATAACGTCTGGCATGTAGAAAGAGAGAGAGAGAGAGAGAGAGAGAGAGAGAGAGAGAGAGAGAGAGAGAGAGATAAAGAGAAGTTAAGGAAGACTGAATCATATCGATCTAAAACAGATAGTAGATCGTAACCAGTCTTGATCTATGGGAATACTGGAATTGTCATGGCTATAATATTTTTATTTTCAAATCATTCGTTTGAAAAAAAAAAAAGTACCAACGTGGTCTTCACGTTTTCTATATACTGTTGCCAACTTATAGCTTATCCCATTCTCTTGTCAAGAATACCCTGGTAATTTCGCGGCGGTATTCTGATGAATTTATGAATGGTCAGGATATTTGAATGTTGCCAGAAGGGACGGGCTGTGTCTAGCCAACCTCCTAATATTTAACACGCAAGATTTAGAAGTAGACGCCGGGACCGAGTCTTGGGATCCAATGGATGTAAATCATCGGAACTTCTAGCGCCACCCCTATAATCACTCGAGCGTAGTTATGCACGTGGGATAGGAGAGAGAGAGAGAGAGAGGGAGAGAGAGAGAGAGAGAGAGAGAGAGAGAGAGAGAGAGAGAGAGAGAGAGAGATAGGGTCGAGGACAGAAGCGAAGGAGCGGAAATTTCGAAAAGGGAAATAACTAGAGAAAATAAAAATGGGGGATCAAAAATATTCACAGATATACTGCTGCGGCGTTCAACCTTTTTTGGATATTTTTTTTCCAAAATCGTTCGTTGTGTAAGACCTTTACGATCTTTTGGGCCTGATCGAGCGATAATGACAGGGCCCAGTTTTCTTTTTCGTCCCGCCAACTCTCTATACGTCCATCCGTTCGTCTACAGGATCCTTCAACCAGGATTGATGGTTGCCATTATTAAAAGTACCTTTAAATTTCCACCTCCCCCCCCCCCC
>NW_014333593.1:233108-235958 GCF_000341935.2 Cephus cinctus
GTTTAAATTTCCCCCCCCCCCCCCCCCCTCCTACTCGATATATTTACACTTTTTTTTTATACAGGTGTAACGCATATTAGGAATTATACCTTCTTTCACCCCATTAAGCGTAACTCAAATATCCCAAGAAATATTCGTAATTTGCACCTTGTTACGTATCTACCCTAATTCTTATGCTGAATTATAAAATGCACCCCTAACCTGTAATTTGCACGGGTACGTGCCAGTGCCTTATGAGAAATATACAATGATTTTACGTTCAATATGTACTTATCAGTTGATATGTAGAAGAAAATTTGAAAATTATCAAAAATTTTATTCGCGTTTCGGAAATTGCATATTCGATTCCATTAACTCGTATTAAATATTTTTCTCAAACATTTTTATCCCGCGTTCTATATATACGTATAGTTACAAAGTAATACGAAAAGGTCATCGTCCGACTTTATTGTTGGCGTATCTACTGAGGCGTATGGCCGTCGAGTAATGCAATAATAGGTGTAGGTATACTAATGATACGAGGGGGGTCTGTAGTATGCAGGAGGGATGAGCGTGCGGATTCAGTCACGTAGTTGCATTAAACTTAATATAAATAATAGCGGTTTGTGGAGCGGACCGAGGTACCTACCTATCTCCATCTTCCTGAGAGCTGGACCATAATACACCGTCCATCCATCCGTCGGTCCGTCTTTCTATCGTCTTACGTCCTGCACTTCGCCTCCACTTAATAAGCAGGATCATCTCGATCCTGAATCACCGGCCGCAGAAATTCAGACCGCGCTACAGAGCCATGGCTATGATATCCTTTGGAATTGCATACAGACTGGACAGGTGCAATTCCACGGTAAAACAAAAAAAAAAGTATAGTAAACAATAAATAATAATAAAACAATTAAATAAAACATATTTCCTTTTTTTTTTTCATATGTGGAATTGTCACCGGTAGCAACTCCAAGTGAAATTCCAGCGGATAACGTCTCGCGTGCTTTTATATACAGTGAAGAAAACGCAGGTTTATTCTCAGTGCCTCGGGCTTGTCCATAAGGAAATACTGTTAGGACTTCTGGCCAGTAGTTGTACGCGGAAACTACACACGGAATTGCTGCTGGTGATGAAAGGAATTGTCGCGTAGTTTAACTATAGTGGATAATAAAAAAAAAAATTAATGATGAAATCCTTCACGTTGTCGGATACTCGTGAATTATAATTATTATTTACGTTTAGCAATTCCACGTATTGTTACTCTTATTGTTATTACTTGTAAATGTATATACCCTGACAGCATCCAATGATCCTGATCAGTGTAAATCTTTAGCAACTTCGTGATCCCGCATTCCTGCAGGATGGGTTTCTGCGTTTTCCTGTGTAAAGAAATAATAAATGTAACTGCCGCTTCACGGTGCCTCTTGGACTTCAGTGCTCGGTAACCGGGGGCCGTTAATGTTATTAAATTATCATATCTGCAATTCAATGCGAGCTGCTGCTTCGCCGAGGTTGCATGTTCTTACTTGGCGTTTATAGTTGTAAAATTCCAACTAGCATTAATAAAGCTTCTCCCCGTGTCCCCGGGTAATAACTCTTCTCTAGGGGTGTGTACAGTGCATTACGGAACACAGCACTTGATTTACTTTCATATAACAATAATACTCGGGCCTGACAGGTAATGTCGTTTCAAATAATAATAACATTGTATATACTAAATTAAAGAAACAGTAGCTAACTATATCGCTACGTAGCACGAGTGAAAATACTTAAATAAATACAAGAGAAATGGGCCCTTAAATCGCACTGACATTATTTCTAAAAATGGGCCTTACACGCGGTATGCCGTTAAATGCAGATGAATACATAATTTCTATACATACCTGAATAAGTATAGACTATTGTGATTTGTATAGCGAAGGGTGAACATTTCGCGGCCCATTTCCTAATGACGAATTGGGCCCATTTTCTAAGGCTGGCCCCGTGGGCTATGCTTATAATTGCCCATAACCGTATAACCGGATAATTATTCCTGAAGGCGGCGTAGCCGGAAAATAAAGAGTTTCGTGATGTGGCCGGTTGATCGGTGAGGATTTTTAAAAATCAACCTTTTTCATTTTCTTTCTTCTTCAACGCAATTCCATCGCTACGAGTCAGCGAGTATTACGCCTCCATATGTAATAAATATTAATTGACGGTGTTTGGTATAAAAAAATTTTTTTAATTAAAATAAATCCAACCACTGTACCAAGTGCTTCGCCATTCTTTCAGTGTGTACGTACAGTGCCGTATCTACTCGCCTATAGCGTCGTAGTGCCCCAGGGCAATTCCTCTTGAAGATATTCGAAAAATCCATTCTCGATAGGCCTGGAGTGGAGAACGACCCCGGGGAGCATTCCCAGGGAATCTGTCATAGGGATCGCAGAAAGGGACGTCCTCGGCAGTTGGTAGCAAGAAGTTGCCGATCTTTTTATACCGATGCAACTGAACCGGGCGCGAGTGCGTTTATATCACGATAAATAAGTGAAACAAAAAGTAAAGGATATGGCCGTTGACATGGAACGCGCTACGGACCGTTCCTGGTAGATAAGCATCGCATATATATAAGGCATTTCATTTTCTCTCATTCTTTCACTCTACCCCTCTATTTATTTATTTTACTTCGCCCCCTCTCTCTCTCTCTCTCTCTCTCCCCCCGTTCCTCTACCCCCACTATCACCTCTTTCCTTCTCATCAACTATATTGTATATTTCTTTGGTATTATATTTTTTTAACATCTCCCTATCATCCCTCCCCGTTTCCTGTCACCCCTTATTATTGCATACAGCATCTTCCCAAGGTTATTCTTTATCTTAGTCGCATCCCCCC
>NW_014333593.1:236288-237959 GCF_000341935.2 Cephus cinctus
CTAACTGCCACCCGATAAAGGATACCCTGCTGAGTTAATGAATCGGAAGAAATAACGGCAATCAGCAAAATATAAATGAGGGATGGTGTATCCATTGGAGATTCTCGTCACGTAACCGCCGACCACCCCCTAAGCGTAGGAAAGTCTAGGAGAGAAATGAGCTTTAATTATGGGAAAGCTTTCGGGCGTTATAGAACGTTACTGTACTAAATCAAAGACAACGGTACGGTTTTTATATGTAACAGGGCGAAGAGGGAGGAAAAGATTTTTTTATCAAAAAAAAATAAAAAAATTTGTACTTCACATCCACTCGGTTTTATATACGACTCGGCCGTGGTTGCAGGTGCCACGAGTACCTGTCTACGGCTATAGTCAATCGAACAAGATCGATATGGCCTTAAAGATGGGAAGGGGTATCTATAGATGGCCCAGCAGCCAGGGATGGTAGATATTCGCCATGAGTTCCTCGGAGGAAGACAAAGGGATTGGGATCGGTCTTAGCTGGCCGAATGGGCTCGATTAATAACCGCGGAAAAGCTCGCGCGGAAACTCCAAGGATTTTCCAGTCACGTTCGCTCGCGCGCTAGAGTTAATTTACGAAATAAATAATATCTTCTTCTTGCGACGTTGGAATGGGGTGCGAGCCAGGTGGGGTGGACTACGGCAGAGGGGGATGAGAGAGCAAGAGATGGACCAAGGGAAGGGGATGCTGGAGGCCCTCATAAAGCTGCCTACGTGTCGAGCGTAATGAGAACCGGTGATTTTTCTTAGCTGGCGCAAGGCGTGCTAAGAAATCCTAGGGAAAAATGAATATCGCACGTGTTCCCCCGTGTCGGGACTATCGGTAGGCGCGATCAAAAAAAAATTTGCTAACATTTTTTTTTTCCAAATCTGTATCTGAAAAATATATAATTTTTCAACAAAAAAAGAATTGTTCAATCCACATATTCAACCGTTCGATACCCAGGATCTTTAATTACAATGATTTAGTACCAAGGCCGGCCACTAGGTAGCCCAATGTCATAAATGCCAATGTAAGGGAGCTATCGGAGAATTTTCGCGTAACGTAACAGCGAATCCCGAAGCGACCAGCCGAGAACCGTAGGAGAACCTAATACCCTGAGCATATACACGGGCATCATTTTTATAGCGGCAATTTCATTTGAGCCTCGACTCATGCAGTGGTTTCTGATGAGCGAACTAAAGCATCCCCAACCGTCGACCAGTACCGGAGGCAACGCGAAACACGAACGGCAACGGTTAGAAGGCGAGTGTACCTTAGCGAGGGAAGAAGAAGGTAGACGGAGGAGGATGAAGAAGGGTCAAAAGGAGAAGAGAAGAGTCCAACACCCCCGTACGGAATCCCCTTGCTGTCGGACGCCATCTTTTCATTAAAACGTTTCATCTGCGAACCGCTTGGCGGCGCTGCCGGCCTCGTGGAAAAGACGGGGAAACCATACACTGAAAGAGGAGCGCATCCGGAGAAGGAAGCTCGGAGGAATCTCGAGTGGAAACAAGAAGGGGATGGAAAATCGTGGATGCTGGATACGGCGGTGGGTGGCTTCGCTAACTTTTACTGCGTTTCATATCTCACCCTATCCTTTTCTCTCTGAGGTGCTCACTAATACCCCAACACTGTACTAATACTTTTTCAAGAATACCAACCCGACC
>NW_014333593.1:238096-294743 GCF_000341935.2 Cephus cinctus
CCCCCCCCCACGCCCTCTTCCCTATCTCTTGCCACCGCCACCATCAACCTTCAACCTATCTCTGATTAATGCCTCTACTAATAACGTCTTCTCCCCTGGGAGTAAACCGACCGACCGACGGACTTATGCGGAATTAAAAACACATCTAACCTGCAATATTGCAAGCACTGTCCGGTAAGTCCAACTGAAATCAATATATATATATATATATATATATATATATATGTATATATATATATATAACATACATGCTTGCCACCGCCACCATCAACCTTCAACCTATCTCTGATTAATGCCTCTACTAATAACGTCTTCTCCCCTGGGAGTAAACCGACCGACCGACGGACTTATGCGGAATTAAAAACACATCTAACCTGCAATATTGCAAGCACTGTCCGGTAAGTCCAACTGAAATCAATATATATATATATATAACATACATGAACATCTATAAGAATAAATGCTACCTCAAGTATATCTATCTCTGAAATATCACGTTTGACAAAGTTCTAAGTATGGAATATATATAAATATATATATATATATATATATATATTCATATAATTTCGTGAGATACACCAGGGACGTAACCAGGCAAGCGGGTACCCAACGCCAGAGGAACAGTGCAGCGTGAAGAAGCGTAGAAGGAAAGACAACCAGATCCCAGAAAGACACGTGGAAATTCTTCGTCAACAAAGCGAACCCCGACAAAAGTAAAATCCAACACGGCTAAGTGCACGATCTTCGCAGCTCTGTCAGACTCGTCACCTAGAGCGTAGCATGGCGTTGATTAATGGCCGTAATATTCTACCATCCACCGTATACGGGTCTGAAATGTAACACGCGTGACACGTACCTACCTACCAAGCTGGCAAAGTGCGCCGGCTAGTGCTTTGCCGCTATAGCGCACGGAGAGACTTCAGAAGCGTCGCGCAAACTGTATATAGATAAATTGCATTAGGTAAAAGTAAGAAAAATTTATCGATCTTCCTGCGCACTGCCACGTATTGGGATTCCGTGAGATTAAATTTATCTAATTAAAAAATTAAACATTCTTACGTACAATTATATATTTTGACGTAAATTATTTTATCCTATGTCTTTATTTATGGATGGAACATTTTGAAAAATTATCTTTTTCATCCATTACGGATCTAATGACTGTACTTGTGGCGGACGATCCTCGACTTTCTAGGGAGAGAATGAGAGCTCTTATTGGACACCTGATTTCTGCTCTCTCTCTCTCTCTCTCTCTCTCTCTCTCTCTCTCTCTCTCTCTCTCTCTCTCTCTTTCTCTCTCTCTCTAAGACGTGAAAGAGAAAATTCTTCCCGCGGTTCAAACGTGTGTGGCGTGCGTCAGACATAATTTATTAGGTGGACAGGGCAGTTTAGTAATTAGTCGTTTGTAATGGGAGAGACACGGTTTATCCTGGCCTTTGCAGCTGAGATGGAGTCGTGGAAATTGTCTGTGCTGTTGAACACCATACCTACTTGCTACTTGTGTACCATAACGTTCGCAATGTCTGCCGTTGGTTTATCGCTTCGCGAAATCAATACTGTAAATTTTGCATCGATCTTATACACGGTACAAGATAACGACGTATTGAAACTAATTGATCACGTTTTTTTTACTCCGGCTTATACACTCTTAGAGGTACACTGGGTGTAATTTGTCCCTGTACAATTTACAGTGACTTATTTTTCTTCCTAGGTAATTTTCGGTATCCCCATTAAGGGCTACCATTAATGTAATAAGGATATACCCACGATAATAATAAAAATTAGACATTTTGTACTGATTAGAAAAATTAAACTTTTTTTTTGTTTTTTTTTTAATTTTCACAAAGGACGACCATCGAACAATTAAAGTACCTGATGTCAGGCAGGTTAGCCACTCTTTGTCGATGATTGTCTCCGAGAAATGCCAGGAGCACGGACTGTTCTCCAATCAGACCAAAACTGGTCGAGCTGCCAGTGCAGTGGAATCTACAGACCAATAAGAGATGCAATCATGTCACCTTGGAAGTGGATGAAGGAGCGTACCGAGTCTGGATCATTGGAAGATCATCGCGCGAAGCCTTGGATCATTTATCACCTTTCTTTTTTTACTCAATCCAAGACAATTTACCCATCGTACTTATTACTGAAATCCCAGTAAGATCCTCGACGAGCCTAGTGTCCGGTGGTTAATAGTTTAACTGTAATACGCGCGATTGTTATCGATTCAATATCGTCATCATTGTTGTAAACTTGTTAACGGGTACCGACCAGATTGCCGTGTTTCTCAGCGATTTTACACGTTATCGCGGAATAATGATGATAAGATAGTTCCAAGGAGCCGAAGGGGTTAAAAAGAAAATCCTGGTAAAATCGAGAAAGGCGCCACTTACTCGTATCGCGAAGGTGCAACACACGTAGCTTCTAACGAAGCGACGGATAATCTTTGCGAGTGAACGAAAAATTGGAAAAATGAGAGTTGGTGGTGAAAAAAAAAAAAAAATAGAAAATAATGAAATTATCGATTGCAACCAGGATGCAGCAAGGGTGACCGAGCCAGTGAAATTGCACGTCCTACTCCGGCAGCCATTTTAGATCGTGCGACAAGCATCGCCATTATGGCTACCGCTACTAACTAACGTTCTACGTTTATATCCTATTAACGTGATCATGCGAAGTAACCAGTGTATTAATTACGCATGAAATATCTAAAACCAAGAAAAAACGTATATAGTAATATAATCCCTAGTGAAAAAAAAAAAAAAAAAAATTAAAAATCACCAGAATATTTATATCCCTAGAAAAACACTAGTGATGTATCTTGTACGATTCGAAGGTGAAAATATAATGTTAACAGCTATTTTAGAAACCAGGATAATTTCCGTATACCGTTACCGATCGGTAGTTTACTCAATTTCAAATTAAGCCTCGTTACCCGATCGATTCGATTAGATTAATGGATAATGACGATGCCTAACAAGGCACAGTATAGCATAAGCTCAAGAAAATGATCTATCCCACCTAATACTTGATTTAAAGATCCAACGTGAAGAGGGGCTAACAAATTTTTTTTTTTGTAAATATCTAAAAATCTTCAAGTACATAAAGTAAGGGCGTAATACGGCAAAATACAGGGAGCTCCTAACACTGAACTCTGACCTATGGGAGTGTATTGTCAGTTAGCGAGTGGCAAGAAATACTTTCCGAAGTACAGTGGGTACTACTATACTGTTGTTGCTTTTGTTTTTGCTTGCGCTGCTGATACCAGTACCAATGCCGTACAGGTTCTGAACTCTCCCATCGAACGAGCAGCATAACGCCAGATGCGGCGCTCATACTAAATCATAGTGCGCGCATTTATGAAGGTTGTAAAACCTTCGCCGCGATGCAAGGGTCCAGCCCATGGAAGTTAGCCTTTCGGTATGTCGCGCACGACGATCGCCTCTGGTAAGAGAGTGAGGAGACGAAGGAAGGAGAAAGAAGAAAAAAAATTATTTTTTTTTCATACCAAAAAAAAAAAAAAAATTTAAACAACCCGCAGATGAGAACGTTGACACCTTCGCGTTAATACAATGCGAAAGATTGGCTGACGGCAAAATTTCTCATCTTAATGAGTTGCTAATTACCCAAGGTTCAGAAGGCGGACGTTCAGAGTATCGCTGACGTCTTGTTATATATGTATATACGGCTACAGGCGGCTGATATGGGCGGAGTATGTAACCACTGGCTGGTTAGGGTCAAGGGTTCGCCGCTTGTCAGTCACAGCGAACGAGAAGGATTATAGTGGTATAATAATTTGAAAAAAAAAAAAATTTTTTCAAAAAAATTTTATCCTATTAATTATACACGATATCGTATAAGAAATTGTAGTATCCTCTTATCCGAAGGAAATAACAAGTATTCGTATACAGTATCTCAAAGAGCATGCATCATGCACGAGGAATATTATACCTAATATTTACTTGAGATATCGGACACTCGTCTCCAAGAGTAACGATACTCCGTAAGCGCAGTGTGCCTTTCGCAATGCTTACCGATCTTAAAGCAATGTTGCGTGCCCCATTGTGTGGGCCCGATGACCGATAAGGCCCCGAAAGAACGAGCATAGCCACGCCGTACGGTGGCGATCGGTGTATAAGGAGTAAAACTGAAAGAGGACAATTCCAACGATATAGCCTTGGAATTGCATACGACAGTAAGGAATTGCGTTTGTCGAAATAATTTTTTTTTGAAAATTTCTAAATACACGTTTCGACGTGGAATTGTTAATTTTTACAAAATTATCGATAGGGTCGTATAGCCTTTACGTGAGGCCCGACAATTCCACGGGTTTATCTGGAAACAATAATCCAACGAGGTGTTAACCGTTTGGGACTGTCCTGGGGCGATATCGGTTGCAGTTGCAGTTGCGGTTGCGGGTGCGAGGATCTCGATCCGTACTACGAGATAGGATCTTTCAAGGGGGAGTGGACCCCTTGGCCAATTACACCCGCCAAGACTACCCAGGACTTCCAGACCGTTTGTATACTGGTTGCGGTCAGGTTAGTCTGGCTTATGTGGACTCTCTGTGTTCCTGCATACGTTTCAACTCCACCTGAAACACACCACATAGGCGGATCTTATCTGCGTACGTTACCTTCGTTCATGTATCTTGTCTACAACACTTCCAGACTGTCTACTCGATGCGAACGGTAAGCACCTTATTGCCTACGTAAACGCGATTTTAGATCTCACGCCAACCTTAAAGAACCCTTTTACTATACGTGTAAAACCACACCTGACTTTAACACAGAAGAAGGGTATCCCTCGTTACCTTTCTCATACGTACTGCAAACTGCCAAGAAAATAGCTACGCGATGCCTGACGATTGAAAAATTATTAAAAATACAACAACAAAAATTATAACCATACGTGGCAATACGAAGTTAGAATTGCATTTTAGCCTAGATTTCATATCGATGCATATACACCGTGATCTATTCGAACTTTGTAACGCTCTGCGGTAATATTCCACGTATGTGCCATATGGAGATTTGTGATACCGAAACAGGAACAGTATGTATTTTTAACGTAGTACTAATTTTAAGGGTAATGTGTGTTTATGGAATAAAAAAATTTATTTACAATCTCACGATTTTTTGTATAAATCTTTTTTTTTCTATAGATATAAAAATTATGGGATCCCATAATGAAAATTGTTAGGATCACTTGTCTTTTCCTAGTGCGCTGTGATATTCAAAGCCAAGCCGATCAGTTAGCCACTATTTCTCCTTGTGTAGCATTTCCTTCCCGAGCATAGTGAACATATGGAGCATAGGTGGGTAGCGTGCGGATTCGCAATGTATCATGGGAAGACCCCGCGCGTCGGATACCCGTATGGCGTTGGGCCCCTTGGATTCCTATCGCATTGAGATCGACTCGCGTAATTGGGTACCTAAGAATGTACGATATTGCACCATGCAAATATGCATTCTGTAGGAAATAAAAGACCGGCGATCGGTCGATACCCAGTGTCCAGAGAATGGCGAGCCCCATAGGACCGAATGTTACAAAAGTGATGCCCAAAATAAAATATGTAAATAACCTAAAGAAAAGCTGTTACTACCCGTCTTACTCTGCAGTCAGCCTAAAAACAATAGAGACAGATAAATACGATGGCAATTAGTTGTATGCTTTTAACGAGTAAAGACTCTACCTAATGACGTATATATAATTGGGCCCCATGATCATTCCAATTAGCTAGTATATTTTCGGTATGCGCTAACGACGGGAAAAAGTGCGGAAGAGAGTAGTCTCGCGACAGTGGTTAAAAGAAGTGCCGAGTCTATGACATAAAGCGTCATACCGACGGCGTCGTCACAATAACGTAAGGCGTCGCGACGTTAGAAAAGATTCGACAAAGAGTTACACTACTGCTTACAGTATAAAGTCGTCATCTTTACGATCGTGAAATTTTAACGAACCTAACCTCATTAGCAGCTCGTAACTGATACGCGTGTACAGTGAAAATAGTTCACTGGGACGTTAATACACCGTGACAAAATAATTTCTGTCTAAACGTTTCCAACGTCATTAGGGTGAAAAAGAAAAAAGAAAAAAAAACGAAAACTATAGAAAACGTATACAATAACAATATAGAACGATAATAATAATGACAAAGATAAAGAAAAAAAAAAAAAAAAAAAAAAAAAAAAAAAAAAAAAAAAAAAAAAAAAAAAAAAAAAAAAAAAAAAAGTTAAATAACAACAACAAGAGCTAGAACCTCAACCACGTAGTTGGTTAAGTATATAACCACGGATTGCTCCGCTCCTGAGTTTCTCTTAATTGGTCCCTTTTTATCCCTAGCTACAAATTGTTCCCGTTGTTGGTATGCGACGCTCGGCCCCGCGCCGCGACGCACGTGGAACGAGCGTCGACCCAGTCTCAACTACGCCCATGATGGATAGGGAAAGGCTTCTTCTGACTTTCTTACTTTTTCTTTTTTTTTTTTTCTTTTCGATCCTATGCTTACTTCCGGGAAACTCCTTGCTTACTCGCATTGATATATGTATACAGGTACAATTAGGTAAATCGTGGCTGTGTACCAACGTAAAAGATATTTGTATCTGAGAAAAAAAATATTTTTCTTAGGCTGTACAGACTGACACTTCTTACTGATTAGGATTGCGGATGACCGTTATAAATGACGTATGGAGAATGAAGGTGAACGGGGCTACTGTAGCGGAAGACAAAGTTTGGAAAAACTTAAGAGATGAAAATTTAAGAAGCTGATGGCACGGGAGCATTACGTAGCGCGCATAAATATGTGAATGCAATTCAGAGCAGCAACGAATGGCTCAAAGAGTCGAAGCCGGCAGAAGGCAGCTGCGTTCTCGCCAACTCGCCCTCTCGGCCTCCTCTTTTCCCGCAGTGGTTCACATCGAGCGACAGCGACCTGTCGCGAGCTTAAATACATTGCCGAAGGTGGACTTTGACGTTTGCTTTTGAACGAGATACCTTGGAAGCTAGACACGAGGTTAGTAAGGTATTAGGGTACCGTTGGAGTCCTTGGAAATCAGATATTCAGACAGCTGTAACTGCTGGACCAGATAGAACATCAAATTGGACGATTGTCAGTTGGTAAATTTTTTTTTTTCTAAAATATCCCTATTATTATCATATCAGTAGATTGAGATTGAAAAAAATAAAATTTCTGTGATTACGACAGGGGTTAGATAAATCTCCAGCATCCACTCATCTCGAATCGTCGGGATCACCTTAGATCTTAAGTGACGTGACCGATGACGCTGTAATTGTCATGTGTGTAGAGTATTCAAATGGTCGACAGTGAGTGTCACTGCCGAAGGACAGTTTCTTGCGTATTGGGTGCGCCCGTAAAAACAATCGTATCAACTCAACTCACTCATGGCTGGACCGAGCCCAGCAACCGGAGCGGTCAGGGAGTCAGGCAGTCAGAGGGAGCGAAGCGAAGAGTGAAGTGGAAGTGGAGGTGAACAAAAGTCGAGGAGGAATCGTCGAGAGTGAAGTCCCATAGTCCCTGATCTAAACTATAAGAGAGAGAGAGAGAGAGAGAGAGAGAGAGAGCGACAGGGGGTGGAGGGTCGAAAGAGAAGAAGACAAAAGTCGGAGAATGGGTCCGTAGTCCCCTGTTCAAGATCTGAAGTCGTCCACGTCGTCAGTTGTAGATGGCAATTCAGGACTTCGCAATCGCAAGCTCCACCAGGTTGGATTCGCAGCTATGCTTGGTATTTCCACGAGAACTCTTTGATTCAGTCGCGGCAGAAATGCCCGTATCGGGTCGCCACGCGTATGTTTTGCCTTATCCTCCACACAGGAGATACTCGCGCGTTATATATACCGACCGTTTCATATGTGATCTTACAGGAGTTAGCCATGACTACCAGTAGCACCCTTGACAGACAGTTTCCTAATCGGTATGGGTCCCATTGCTCGGTTGTATTTTACTGTAAGGCACTTCGGTACCATTTGTGCTGTTTTAACCCCTTTTATCTCTTGGGCCTTACATCTCCCTCCTATAAGGCCCTCCGTATCCCTTACGGGGATCGGGACGGCCGAAACGGCATCACCGGGTACCTATATGAATACGTATCGAGAGCGCAAGCGTCGGCGCGGCTCTCGGGTCTTCCTTCTGCGAGTACGTGACTGCGCATGCGCGAGCTTTTTGCGCGCGAGGAATGCCGGGACGGCGGGTCGTTTGAATCGAGAGCTGATTGCACGCCGACGCGACGCGCTCCGCCCGATTGTTACCGGCTTACCGGCTGATTTCGTATGAGTCGCGGCGAGCCGGTTGATCACCGTGGAATTTGTAGCTCAATTAACAGCGGCCATTGCCTGCTATGGAGACGCGTATAAGTCAGGAACGACCAGGTATAGAGGCAAAGGACGCTTGGTAAGATAATTTTCAAGATTCCTCACCGCATTGTTACACGCGCTCGATGGCTTTCGGATTTATACATAGTATCCTATATTATAATACAGCCGATTTGACTAATGCTCGTCGTCAGTAGACTTAAAGTTATTTTCATGACGCGATAGCTCTTAGATCGTACGATAAGTGCTGCTGTGGTTTGTATTACGTAAGGACTGCCACTAGCTCACTGCGCCCGGACAAATTGCCAATATTTATGGTCGTCGGCGACGCGACGAGTTCCCGTCGAAGAATTCTCGAGTGCGTTGAAAACGACGGTGGTCGTGCATGCAAATACCTACGTTTATGCCATATAGAGATACTTGATGACTTTCGATAACGCCTTACGCGAGCGCGACTTCGCTGCCTTATTCTATGACTGAGTAGGCCTATCTTGTGGCTGGAGAGTCACTGACAGTTTCCAGTCAGGGTGGCGAGTTGATTTATTGGCTATTGGAATTTAGATACTTCATAAATTACATAGAGTCGTCGAGTACAAGAGTTTCACGAGAAAATACGTACCGGTGTGTACCTTATTGGTTTGGTTGGGTGACGTCATTTGAAAATTTTTTTTTCAATGGATTTCGATCGTCCTTGTACCAATCGGTGACTGGTGCTCGGTTGGTAATGGATATTCATATAGATTATTTTTTCGGAATGGAATTTATGAGTGAACGTCCCTTAAGGTGACCTTCCGTCGTACCAAATCGCCGGGCGACATCGCGAAGAAGTCGCAAATGCTCCGCTGTGTCCGCAGGGTGGCTGGTTGATTTATCATTGCGCGGAATGCAGATACTTCATAAATTATATACACCGTGAAAGGGACGCGTTCTCAGGAGGCAGACGGGAGGCACGCCAGGCACGAGGTGCGCCGGATGCCGGATTGCCAGGCCGGAATCCGGCCCAAGATTCGGTCCAAAGTATCGTACCGGAAGCTGAGGACGAGATATTGATATAGAATTTACTCGAGGGTAAAATCAACCTGATCTTGCACTACTGATATGAAGATGAACTGGAGGATGGTATACGACCAACATAACCTCTATGGAGTTTGAGATAGACGTGGAAACAGCGGCCGTTCACGGAACAGGATGGAACAGCCGACGCGACGTCTCGGAAAGGAATAAGGACGCCGATCTGCGGTAATATATCCTACGAACTTGGTCCAGAACTATACGAGGATGTCTCCGGTCCTCGGCGTCCATTCAAATATGGTGCTCGTCCCGACCAAGCAAGAAACGCGCAACGGATGGCGTCGCCATCTTTAATAACCACGAGAGCGCCATATTGCTTGAGGTCCCTCCTCTTTTTGTCATAATGAGACGCACGGCCGCTGAGGTTAAACAGGTTGTCAGGTGTCCCCCGCCGGGATGCTGCATAATTTTACGATCCGATTGCCGGCTCCGATCCTGTCCTCATACCGGTTCACTTTGTACCCACTCATCGGCAATGGCGACCATCTTGACGAGACTTCGGTATCGAACTACATATACATACCATCCATCCAGAATTGAACGAGGGTTGAAGTTGAAAATTATTTTGCAAATTGCAAAATGTAAAAATTTAAAGGAATAGATAAAATTCTTTAAAACAGTAACGGAGACAGCGCAATTACAGTAAATCGTAAACCTTCTAGAACATACTCGAACAAGCTCGGAGTCAGGATTCCCCGAGATCGCCAAGAGGAATCCCAGCGTCTTCTCGAAGCAGGGAAATTCTCGAGCAAAAAGATGCCCCGGTGTTAAAGTAAGCGACGAGCCGTGTCCCATCGGATGCGAAAAGGAGCTAAGTCAAAGAACCAAGAAGGAACACGAAGATCAGTCGCAGCGTCCGAGCAGGATAAGAAGGAGCAAAGTAAGGATGCTGGGCCACGAGGTAGGAGCATCCTCGTCGTGCCCTGGAATAAGAATGAGTATAGGTGGCAGTTTTGCGAGCTGAAGAGGGAACAGAAAAGCGACGCCATACGTCATCCTTGACGCAGGAGCCAGGTGCCCCGCAATCCCCGACGTCCTTCTTGCGCGAAATCCCTTCTTGCGCGCCTCGCGTCAGAGACATCCTTTAACATGTAGCCGGCGACACCGTCGTCGCTGCGCCTTCTTTCAGTCCCTTTCATCCCTTCATCGATATGTAAGGGCAGACACGCTTGAGGAATTTTAGTTGGCGGTACTATGCGCAAGGACCGTATGACGAACACGTGGTACGATTAACCAGTCTGACAAACGGTGCAACGAAATTGTTCGATCGTATGAAAAAATGAATTCTGAAACCTCGAAAATGAAAGGATAACTTTTTTCAAATTGTTATTTAAAAAATAAACATACCCAGAGGATATAAAATGACACTTGATTAATCCCAAGAGGGTTCACGGTAACCTGATGACTGGGTAATCAAACGTCAATGTATCATTGTCAGTTCTGAATAAAAGGCAAAAACTCAAGGGCTCCTGTATATCCACTGTGTAAACGACATGGCGGCGTGTATCTACCGGGTGGGGCAAAACAATTATAAATTATTTAATATATCCCCCCGTTCCTGGGGCAGAGAGGCTCTTCCTAATTGTAAAGCAAAGGGTCCGGAGCCGGTTCCTTTTTTATTCCCTTGGCAGCTATACCCTTCCCACTTTCATCTCTTCTCTCATATCCTCGTCCCATCTTCGATACGTTTCTTCTTTAGTTACGTTTCAAACCACCACCCCCCACCCCCCCCAATCCCTTTTATACTTCACCTACCCCCTATGAATCTCTTACGATTCTTATTTCTTATATCTTTTTATACGTACACATTTTTTCACGTAACAACGAGGTGATCGAACTTCAATTTTAATTCCTTATAAAATCCCTAGGATTGTCCAACCTTTTTTTTTGCCATTTTCTATCCTACGTATACATTATCGATACAGCCGCCCCCGATTAAACCGCACTTCGTTATCCTTTAATTGCAACTAAATTATGCGCCCGCTCATTAGGAGCTTGAAGAGCGTGTTACGTGTAAGATCTCCCTATACGATAGCAGCCATGGATTACTCGAGGTACATAGACATACTTGTACGCGCAAAACGGATACCATAGTCTTTTCATAGTGTATTAATGAGACTCAATTAAATACGTAATACTATAGCCACTGTCTAGTTTTCCAAGGAGCTATCAGAAAACCGCATTTCCAATGTTCAGCGAATTGTCAATTAATAAAAATCCCCAGGGTTTTCTAGTTATATCCTATATAGTATATATTTTCATATTCAATATATATATATATATATATATATATAACATATATATATATATGTATATATACACTACGTAAAATCCTATAGTCGACCGTCCTTGCTGCGCCTACATATGTATCTTGTCTCTTGTCTGATATGATGCACGCATTATGCCTCGAGAGCTGATCTCTCATAGTGACAGAGGAAGAGGCGGAATAAGTTGAGGAGAACGAGAGAAAGAGAGACAGAGAAGGGTGCGCAGAACTCGCAGAAGCGACGAGGTTCACAACCGTGGGAAACAAAAACTAGCTTGAGAACCCGTACGGGCCCCACCGATACCTTGGGACGACCTATACGAAGAGCTATTCTGACTCTGAGGAGGTGTCGTTTTCTATCCCTGCCTCAATCCCGCCTACGGTCGAGTTTATCATTGATTTCGTATTTATTCCAGCATCCGACGATCTTCTTATCTCAACAGAATAGCTATGGACCACGTCACTTTGGATTATGACTCAAAATCTTTTTAGATAGAAAATATTGCTGTACGATATTATTGATAGGTTTTTTTTTTTTTCATACCTTTTTTACCGATAATTTTACCGATAAGAATGTCCCAGGCGAGATTTTATGCGGGAGCACGGATGCTGCGATTAAAGTATTATGGACCAAATATTTTTAGTGATTACTCACTGAGTTGCGTATGTATGTATGTTAAACACGTGGGTCATGTGAACTTGTAGGCATAAAGAAGTAAAGGCGGGATAGAGGTAGAGGAGTGGGAAAAAGAGTAACGAGATCCAAGAATGGAGAGGGACTCCGAGATGATTCTGGACCAATAGGGATGCTGCGCTCCGTAACAGTATGCAAAGAGCATCACCGCCTCCGCCAAGAACTCTCATCGAGTATGCAAAGTCCTTGCAAGATGCTCCGCCCATTCTGGGACTTGAGGCCCACTCTTATTATCCTTATATCACAGTATTCAACTGTCCCACTATACTTACTGTTTATACATATATGTATATATATGCCTGTCGATTTATCTCTTATTCTCTCTCCTTCAATTCTTTACTCAGCAAAGTCAACCACCTTGCTTCTACTTGATCTCCTCGTTATATACGTCTGTAAAATTCCTCGACCCACATACCGCTTTCTCGTCTCAACACTCACCAGCCCTGAGTATATGTACCTCAGTCGCAGTGATTATATTCGCAGCGTAGCCAGACAGCCTCCCGAGAATATTTCAGATTTCACTAAAAGTTTTGGCTACCTAAGGGTCATGGGTCGAGTGTCGTGTAATTGGTGAAAAGACTTTTTGAAAAAATATAATTCCAAGCGGGGAATTTGATAAATATTTTTTTCTCATAGGACGACTTGGATCTGTGAAAATTTTAGGGGTAGTTATAGTCTGGATCTACACGGAGAGAATTTTTCGTTAATTTTTTCTATGAAATTCACGATATAATTTACCGTGAAAACCAGTAATCGTGGGATAACGTTATCATCTCATTACTTATTGCTTATAATACACGATATTTTCAGTGGTTACAAATAAGTTTTAAAGCTTAGACGGTAAATATTATTATTTGCAATTTTTACTACGTTTCACGGTAAAATTTACCTGACTCAAAACGTTGTAACGTATTTTCTTAATTCGACACCGATAGTGAAAATTCAAGGATTGACCTACGTCACTTTCGGCCATGCATCCGCATGCCAAGCGGGCGCCAGCCAATTCTTTTCCACCGGGAACTGACGAGTCGGTATGATCTGGGAGTTGAAGCGGAACAGTCTCGACTCCACCAAAATCGGAGCTCTGACAGAACCTGTCGAATTTTGGGGGCGCGTGAAATCGAGAAACGCAACCGTAGGTGCTGATCTTTGGGTTCGTGTGAAATCAGCAAACGCAACTGGATGCAGAGAGCAATTGATCGAGAACGTAGCAGCACGAATCGGAGCTGTAAAATCGAAATCCCTTCACCAATTAATAAATTGGGAGTACTCACCGGAGCTGGTTCAGCTGATCCGTGAAGGCCGAGAATTCCATCCAGGGTAGACTCAGGTGGGCACTGCACCATAGCACAGCACTGCACCTCCGAAACACACGCAGAAAATATATAGGATTTTCTGGATATTGCGAGAGCAACGCGAGAACCGCACAAGCGAGAACTTCCTATACCGTATAGGAAACACAGCTAGAAAAACTATCAACAAACAGCACGGGAGCGCGAGGCAGCTCGAGGCACGTCGACCGGTGTCCCAAGACAGACTGTTTTGACAATAGTCAAATTCGGGAACTAATCTTTCTGGGGGTCACCGGTGACCCCCACGGCTTTCAACTTGTTAACCTGAATTATACTTTTCGAATAATTATTTATAATTCTCTGTACGTATGGGAGAAAATAACTATAACAAATAAATATAAATTACGCGACAATTTGTTAAGCCAACTTCAAAATAAAACAAAGCTTAAAAAACGATATATTACTAAACTTTGCGGTAAACATCTTAGAAGTCTCTTGAAAAGTATACAAAAAGTCACAATGTTTTTCGTGGTTGACTTTAAAGTATGAAAAGTAGTGTACTCCGCGGTAAAATTGAATGTGGTAAACGAGATAATTTGACTGTTTTAGGTGACTTTTTAAATTCAACACAGTTAAACCGACAGTTTTGCACTACATATTTTCACTTCAGTAAAAGCTGACGTGCCAAGCTTACTTTTTCGTATATTATCGTGAATTGCTCTTATTAAATATATAGATAATACGTTATGAAATACCATGATGTCCCGTGAAATTCACGGTAATTTTTAATGAAAAATTCTCTTCGCGTACGATGCGGATGATGGGTCAGGAAATGTAAGAACTAGTGAAAATCGTCATAAAGTAAGGAAAAACTTCAAAATCCATTATTAAGACGCGGCGGGACTGTAATAAAGACGAGCAACATTGGTCCAGTTATGTCAGATACCAGTACGGACGACCTACGAGACCGGAGACAATATAAGGGTTGTAAAAACAATAATTCCACCTTAACCTCCTGACGAAATGTCCGGTATGGTAGGAAAATCATAATTATAATATAGTGCTGGACAAAGGGTAGTTTTAGATGTCCGACTACCCACCCACCCATATCACTGACTCTTGCTCGCCCTTAGGATCCTTGGACAAGGGCGGACGTAAGGTGAGCGAGTTGAGCATCGTAAACCCCAGAAAACAGAATTTTTCCCCGGGCAATGCTGGTACCGTATATAACCTATACTTACCTACATGCATCACTCGCTCACATGACTACCTATATGGTATGTACAGTACGGTCGTAAAGCAACCCCTAGTCGGGTTAAGGGTTGGGTGACGTTCGGAAAGGTTTTATTTGACGTTCTTATACTTTTTTCTCGAATTTTTTTTTAATCCCCTTCATAGGACCAATCTTCGTATTTAACAAAATTTTATGGTGTTTCTTAAGTAACGCCAGTGGTAGCTGCTGTAAGGTAATCAGACGTATTATTTTTCGTTTACCATGAATTACAAGGAGATCTCGAATACAATGAGGATATTTTCGGAGTGAAAGGCTGAGGGTTTATGGTGGTCCCAGGAACGTTATCGGAGTTATACGGTCTATGGGGTATTCCAGTGAACAACCCCTGGCAGATATCAAACGCCATCCCTAGAATCTCTCATCTACGACCATTGGTTATCGGCTGGTGGGTATGGCTCGCAGATTTTTACCACCCCATCAGTATCCTCATCATAAATGCCTGAAAGTTCGTTCTATGGGGGTACGAGGTAAGCGAATTATTTGGATGGGATATGAAAGAGAATCCCATAGATGGATCGAGAACGGCACTAGGTTATAAATAATACGTATATACACCTGAACAAAAAAACCATAGACATAATTTCACCATTAACCACCATAGAGTCTCCCGTCTATCATTACACTATACCCTTCTGGATATTTTACTACGGCAATACGATAATACTCCAGATCTTATCCATTTGACCATATAAGTATATTCTATGGGGTATCAAGACGGAACTTACCACCAGATAATGGTGCACCGTAGATCCGGGTAGGTCACCATTGTAACTGGCGTTGAAAGTAAGATCCGTGAGGCTGCAGTAATAAGCCATGGAAATTCACATAAAGGATATCGTAGGTTAACAAGTCTTGTGGTGTTTTCTGGTTACAGTCAAAATTATATTATTTTCCCACCATAAAGAATTTTATCAGGATAAATATTTCCCATATGCTCCTATACATCTTCCAGGAATATACTTCCTACGTACGTATATTCACCATATCCCGTACAGTTGTCCCTCTTGGAAACCATTAAAAAAAGCAGGAACGTGGAACACGAATTTTTGCAAGAAATCATCACGTATGGGGGCGTTCTTTGATCTTTGCCGACTCTACGCGCACCTTCTGCCTATCTTAGCACACACACGCACTTGTTGCTTGGTGCGTGTACGCACGTCAGAATGCCGACACGGGACACCGGGATGTACCTACTGGCTATCCATCTACATCTGGGTAGTTAACAGCACGCGCGTCCATGCATTTATATAGGCAGACCATATCCACTTTGCGGTCCCCTTAAGCTTCGTTCACAAGTTAATAAATATACTTGGCAATACCCTATAGAATTGTTAATAGAATACAATAGCCAGCTAATGCCTATTGACAGTCAGATAAAACAAATAAAAAAATACGCAGCCCGAGGAGATTTTTTGTATTTTTCAAAGAATTATTATCGTCCAGTTATACTATCGTGATATCGAGCTGATAACGTCGTCGCGATAGAATATTGTGTCTGTTGAAGATATTTATTTCAAAGCCGGAGCATAACGACGCTGGAGCGTCGCCAGGCGTCGTAAATTTTTCTCCGCTGTGAAAAATCGTCCGACGCCCAAGATGCCAAGATATTTATTTAAATAATTTTGAATTTTCCCGCCAACTTTTTTTTTCTAATCTTTTTTACCTTTCTCGCGAACGCTAATAGTCCCATGCATTTTTCATGGTATACTCGTGTCTGCACTGTACACACGGTACTGCCTACTGTACTGCAGGGGGGAGTCGCTTCATCTCACGGTAGAGGATAAATTGAATTGTTCCACGAAGAAAAAGAAATAACGAGAAGAGCCGTCCCTTTGTTCCCATCTTTACGAATTCTCAAAGTACGATCGTAGCCGAGGCCGTTATCGCGAAACTCGAACCCCAGCGAATTTATCGCAAAGTAGAGCGAGAGAACCGGCCCGAGGTCTGCTAAGGGTGAGCGAGGGATACGCGAGGAAGGGGCAAGGATTTCTTTATGAAATATATCTCGAGCCACGCCTCGTAACTCTTATCAAGATGGCGTCGCAAAGTTGAATATACTTAGAGAGACATAGAGAACCCAATAAATAAAATCGAAGTACCTGCTGAACTTGGTGGCAGTTATACCAAATTACAAAATCTAAAATTTTAGCACCGATCGACATTTAAGGACGAAAAATATACATTTTTCCCCACGAATCCCCCAGACGAAGTCAAAAAAGCATCCGCAAATTTCTCTTCGCCGCGAAATCGGAGGGGTTTACGTGGGTGTCAAAAAACGGGGGTTGGAAATTTTTCATAGGCAGACATACCCCCCAGGAGTATCTGCCTCGAAGTTTAATATGAATTCTCCCTCCTGGAAGTCGTTGCCGAGGGTAAGTATGGAGGAGAGGAAGCCGCGCGCAGGGGTTGAGTGTTGCACACCTCCGCGATCCATATTTTACAATATGGCCGGGGGGGTGGCAGGAGCAGGTTAGGGGTGGCCTATAGGCGGCACGCTGATGTACGCAGGTCTGGCAACGATTGGTCGATAGAACCGGGACGATTCTTTTCCTCCCTTCTTCTTCTTCTCCTTCTTCGTCCCTCTCTTTTGACTCGCTCCTTATAAGATTTACGTAACGCGTATGCGTTGCGTCGCTTATGCAGATCATCCCTCCTCCCTGCAACCCCTATAGGCCAGCAACGAATAGCCTATCGTATCATTCCTATAAATTCAAGGGGTGGTTCTTCCTCTTGGTATAAAATATGGCCGTATTTCAATACTCTCTTGAATTCAGTTCGCTTTAGGGACCATATATCGAAAAAGTCACCTACCAACTTCGTATACCCCGACAAATTTGTTATTTTCAATTTATCGCGCCATGCGCCTGTTCCAGGAAGATTTTTAGCAGGTGCAGTCTTAACCCCAAAATCATTACCAATCCCAATGATACAATGGATAAAGATAGCTTGTATTAATTTTTAAATATAGCAATAATAATAATAAATAATAAGACCTCATAAGCACCACCACATAAAAAGCCAGAGTCGCTACCAAAGGATAAGAAGAACATAAGGGTCTGCGGATAGCAAAGAGTTAGCAACAGTGGCGAAGCTTCTCCAGAAGTTTGGTACTTCGGAACGTTTCGATGTAGCTCGTTGAGGTGGTGGGTTAGCGGAGAAGGGTGGAAGAACAATGAGGGTGGCAAACAAAGGATTTCCAGCCCAGGTACATTACGTCCTCTCGAACTCATAAGAAAACGAGACTTCGAAATAGTAATGATATTATGTTTGCGTCCACGGACTTGCACGCTGGATGGAAGCCACGACCGAGAGCGAGATGGTCCAGGGAGGTGAGGGCTGAGGTAGGGGAAGAGGATGCACCAATGGGATGGGCTGTAATATCCCGAGTAAAACTTTTCACTCAACGCGAGAATAGGCGGTAGGGTGAAGTGGGAGAGTGAGAGAGACAGTCGAGGGATGCCAAGAGAAAGACAGAAATAGATGACGCTTGGAGGAATCCAAGTAAAATAATAGCGACAGAGTTGCCAGGTGGAAAGTTATTACTGATAATTATAACTAATGGCTATTTGTTGAGAAGTGAGATAATTGATATAAATTAATTGAGCGTTCAATAAATAATATAATATATCATTTTAATATTGTAAATTTACATGCCAGTATGGAATAGGTATGGAAGCTATAGTGTATAGGCACGTAGGAGACTGACTTAAGACAGTCTGACAGTCAGGTACGAAATAGTCAGTGGTAAGTCTGGTGGGAGTCTGAAGTACTTGTCCATAAGGGACACCGTGAGAATTGGAACTATAGGAGCGACAACGCGTTGCCGCTCACGACTAGGTTGGCCTAAGCAAGTCCGATAAAAACTCACCTTCATTATGCCACTGGCATCGTAATAATGGTTAAAATCGCCGTAAATGGCCGTGGGCGCTGCAGTCGTTATATGTATCTATGTATAAGCTATCCCGTAAATAAATGCAATGCTCTGCTGGAGTTTATGATATATACGTGTATATATATATATGAAACGCAAGGCAAGGAAGTTCTCTGGGTCCCTATGACAAATGAATTCCAATGGGCCCCATAAGTAGACGGTTTTAATGCAAACGCGATATTGGAAATACAACGATCTATTCCCGCGACTCCGTAATCAAAATGCTTATGGCAAAGTGACGTATGTAATTGCCACAGGCATATGTTATATTCCCCGTGTGTATATATTCGCCATTCGGTTGCGTGCGACTAATACGAGACAGCTAATGTGGGAGAGCCATGCACTGCCGTGCTAGATACTTAATGCACTTTGCAACCTGCATAATGGGCAATGTCCTGCAAAGATATTAAATTCCGAACCAGTCGCCAGTAATTGGGAATACGTGTGAAGACGACTTAATACATCGATGCATCGATGCTTTATTGATTCGCGATGCACTAACGGTATGCAGTTGTGCATAAAGTGCATAAAGTGCATTTAAAGAACGTTATAAATCGTCCGATAGAAATTCGTGAGAACTTTTAATATTTTAATTCGACTGATCGCTCGCTGCATTATGGATGCACCCGTTGCACATTGCGACATGAAATTCCTTTCTGTAACAAGTAGATTAATTATAACCAGCGATCGATACTATTAGGAATCAATATATCGATCAACAGTTGTGCCGCTTTGATCGGATTTTATCTCAGGCACTTGCATCGTCGTTGCAGCTGCACTGACTGACTTGCATCGAAATAATATGCCCACCTACGACGGATCCACGTGTCACGCGTCTTTCAGGATATGACGTCACTGTGTCACGCACTGGCTTTGACTGGAATGCACGAGTCTAGCAGATGCACCGGAGTGCATTGTCACTGTAGCACGTGTAGGAGGCTCATCCTGTAACCATGATGCATAATATTGGATTGGCTATATATCGACTTGAGTTGACAATAAAATTAAACGATCTTTAGGCATAAAATAAAAATTTTACTCGTTCAATTACCTTTCTTCTTTTACCTTATCGAATCCGTAGACACCTAACGCCATCTGGTGGAGGGTGCAGGAAACGCGTCAAGTCGCTTGAAAATCAATGCTGCCAACCAACGCAAGGGAAGAGTAACGGTATGCACCCTTCTTTTTCAGAAATAGAAATGTCTTATAAGATGGTAGTACGTGATTTTTGTGAAGCAAACTGTCGGCCATGTTGGATATAAACTTGATATTAACCGGTCGGCATATAGCTGTATTAATATATATATTTAGTGTAAATATATATCGCTCAGTAGGTTTTAATAATTTTTCTAAGATTCTCCTTTCCCCGTAGAATCTTTTTTAAAAGGGGGAGACGTACGTAAAAAAATTCCATAAGACTAAACATAAAGCTACCGTACACACCACATACGTAGATATAATCGCTTCAATGTCCCAGCGGCGTGTCTCGCGTATATCGCCAAATGAATAAACATGGAGCGGTTTCGCGCTTAGAGTCGTAATTGCTGGCATTCAATGCGAACGAAGCGGATCAATTACACAAAGGCTTGCGGCAGGGCTCTGACAATGGCCGAATACTAAGAGTTGCGCGCTTCGCGCCCGCCAAAGAGATTACCTTAATGGACGAAGTTGGAGGATTGGTTGCATGAAGAATTGCAATTAAGTCAATCGTCTATTCTAATTACCTGTCAGTAAGAGTCTTGGGTACCACCTTTAAGGAATTTATGGGATTCGTTAATGAATACTTTTATATTAATTCTTACGCAATTCCAGGTACAATAACGATTTGCAGTATGTGGAATTGCGGGAGTCCGCAAATATTCTGTATTCACTTATATGGGGCGTCGTGAAATTTTCGTTGGTCGTAGATCCAGATGAAATTATAGTAATGGAATCTGAATTGGAATTGATAAAAGAGACCGCAATTCCTATTGGCGAGGGTAATCCACGAGGCGAAATGTAAGGTACCAATCAGCGAAGTACGGACGGGCAACGGAATCGAACGGAAAGTTGATTCGTGCCAGTCGCAAATTCAATTAAAAGTTGCGGTTATTAGGTTGGACAATGAGTCCCTGGAGACTGTACCTGGGGGTCAGAGATACGAAGGGAGTAATACTAATGGGGTCCTTGCTGATTCCACTCGGCTGCCATCCTGATTAAGCTCCTCGCGACGCCACGAGAAAATATAATGACCTCTGCAAATGTTCCCTGTTTCTTATGCTTGGTTCACTGACGAACCAGTATTGCTACTAGTGTTACGTATACCGTAGTTCAGTTTGATTAATTCAAAAAATATTTAGTCTTGACTTTTTTGAGGTACGTTTTGACACCAGTCCAAATTTGATTTCACGTAGAATTTAACCAATGCACAAAATAAAGCGGTCGAGTTCTTATGGAATTGCTTAATTGCCTTGAACAGCAAGGGTGTAGGAATTAAGGGTGTACCAGGAGTAAATAGTAAAAAGGGAGAATGGCGAGGTTAAAAAGGAAATCCAAGAACGGCATTGGAGCTGCAGTAGGTTACTGCAAAGGTATATATAGATATATACATGGAATTGGCTATGGTGGGCCAATCATGGTGTTGTCTGGTGGGGCCAAGATTAAAGGGAATAAATTTCCAAGGCCCGATAATTGTATTGGTAGTTTCAGTAACTAATGATCTAAAAGTCGTTAACGGCCGCGTGGTATTGAGAGAGAAGGAAAGAAAAAGCCACCCTTAACCAAGGCCTACCACCCTCCAAGACCAGAAAGACGAATAACCTCCAGGGTAGTTTCTCCAGGAGAAAATGAATCTTGCAACGAGCAAGGAATCCAAGGAAAATTCGTTTCCCTTTGTTGGCTGGACCGAAACGATCGCAATTCCAGTATGACCTTTGACCCAGCCTCTGGACCGGTACGTAAATAACGACAAGCAGGTATAACAGAAAATGCAGATAGATCCTGTGGCAAGTAAAGGGTCGATAAATAATCCCATGATGTGCATATAAGTGCATCCCGTGTGCATATATCCACATATTCAAAGTGCATAAAACGCTGCTGCAGACCCAACCTACAAAACTGCATATGCATACATGTACTTCTATAAGCAAACCATACGAGTACGTAGACTACCAGAACTGGCAGGGCCTAAGAAAAAAAAAAATCTAAAAATCTTCAGCAGGTCCACAAAACCCATATCCATACAACGCTCTTTATATTGAAAACGAGCGATAAATAAGCCCCATAAGTGTGAATGCACATGACATACCCATATGCACAAATTCCACCACCCAATATATCATCCATCCAGACTCTGCATTCCGTACCACCGTAAAACTCAAGACTTCATGAAGCAACAATCCCAACCTGAATTCCGACATCCACAGCAGGGGACAAAACCATAAATGCACTTTGCATTCAAATAGCGACCAACTGCATTAAATCCCTCAGCGTTCCAATCAATAACTTCACTCGTCCCTCTGACAAAGCTCATACGAAATTGCATATAATTATAATAAAACAGTGCAAAAATTCCAAAAAAAAACCTAAATCTCAAAATCAAATATTTGTTCGAATTTTTGAAAAAAAAAAAAAAAAAACATAAAATCCCCATACCCATCGCTCTACACTTTACAGAACCAAGCACCTCTAATACAGACAGTTCGATGCAACTAGACAGATTTGATGCATCGGCGGATAAGTAGCGAGGAGTTCTCACTTCATTTATCAAGAAACTAGCCCACCTGTCGTACCATGGCTATACAGTTGGTACACATGGGGTCCCATCCAAGAAGTAACACCATACCGCGTTACCATGTTACATGCCAGTCCATTACACCTGTATGGAATACCATGCTCGAATATAGTACCTATAATACAGTCTATACCCGCTATACTATACTATAGCAAATACTGTATAGTACATACCGACTGCATACTAGCAATATATACACTCCTCCAGACCAATACACTTTAACACAGGTAGAAGGTAGAAACTGATATACGAGCTTCCCGTCGTTCACGGGTCAGACAAGATAGGAATCATTATCTTTCTTTTATATTTTCCACTATCAAGATTTTATTAGTTCGAAAAACATCCACGCAGATATACGCACGGCAATTAATCTGTCAGCGCGTGTCCATTATTACATGTCTTGTCTGTTTACATTAAACGATGTCGTCTGCCCTCGCGAAATAAGCCAACAGCATCGTATCTTCGACTCGTCCTTCCTCCCGCCCAATCCTTGACTCCTCTTATAGAAAAGTCTCCGAATACAGTACGAGCTCGTTCTAACCTAACCTAACCCCGTCAAAGGAGAAGCGGCTGCGTAAATTATCCCGGGCGGTGTGTACTTACCCGGAGATTTACAAGCGGGCAACGCGCGTTTGATTTACACACCGGTGCTCGAAGCAGCTCGGCTAGATGGTAAAAGGGTTTTAGAGGTGAAATATGCAACAGGATACGCCATGATCTGACGATTCCACCACCAGTCATCCTTGGGACGGATAATAATATAATAAAGTAAAAGCCAATATCACACTGAACAATAGACAATAACAGTATCACCTCGATAAAAGACCAATACAAAACGTACAATTTTATATACAATTAACCATACGTCCTATCGCAGGTAGTAAGTAAGTAATACCTATAGCTATATCTCGAATGTCTCAAAGTTGGTACCTTGGAAATAAACGTGAAGCCCGGTAAACGGCGTCCGTTCATATTGCCGAGCTATGAATCGTCGGAGCGTGAGATCGTAAAGTCGTCCTTATCATCTGCTGAATCTTAATGTAGGGTAGGTACGTACGTATCTGCGTGGTTACATTGGCTGTAATACGTATAAGGGATGCACGGGTGTGCCTGCGTACGTTACACGAAGGAGCGCATGGTAGGAGGTAAAGAAATAAGAATAATAAGAAAAGTAGGTGGAGGAGGATGGGTTAAGAAAAATTGTGTAAAAAAAAGGATCCAGGGTGGGGATAGTGCACGTATGCAGAGCCGCACAGGTGTCCGACGCCTCAAAGAACATCTTTATGCTCCACTCATAACCTCTGGAACTCGCGCGATATTGCTCGGAACATATATTACACGTATACAACTCCGTGCACGCACGGAGGTTACGTTTATATCGGTATACGAATACCCGAGCAGGCCAAGGGAATACTTTTTGGCGTTGTATTGAGAATACGTCACAGTCCCGTGTTCTTGCGAATTATCCGGAAATCTTAACTGGGCCTGGGATCTTTGTGATAAGAGGTTAGATCTGCACTGTGGATATCGCGAGCGTTATGGGAATTACCTGGGGAGGACGGGTTGGCTGTCTAGGATCCTCGGAGGTAGGGAGGTCCGGAGTGGCATTGTCATCCGCCACGAAAAGGAGGCGGACATTCAAATAAAGGCTGAAGAAGCCAACCTGGTGACGAGGTCCCGACGCTACCCTCTTTTGAAGTCGCCGACGTTGTCGGCATCTGATTAGCATCCCTCCACCCCACTCTGCTCTCCCGCAGCTTCCCCATTTGAACCAGCGAGCCAAGTGACGGGGGGAGGACGATGGAGAAGGAGGAGATGAAGCCGCCTTAAGGATCGCGTTGCGTAGAGGAGAGAGAGAGACAGGAAGTCGCAATGTCAGACCTGACTGAATCTCATCCGTCCGTCCGTAAGGTCTGTCTAGTCTCTCGGGCTGCGTCTCCCCTGAGTTATTCCTGTCGGACTACTACTACTATTGCTACTATCGCTACTATTCCTACTACCACTATTGCTGATGCTGATTCCAGCGGACGGCCGAGCGGCGATGTCATTTAAATGTCCCTTTGCGGAGCCCCGGTTTTTAGTCCTCATCTACCGGGAAGCCAACGGCCCTCAAGACTTGACTAGAGATTACTGCTATCTGGTATGTCGCCGTTCTGTAAACGGGATCGGAGAAAATTGACGTTGGCACGTTGAACCTCGCTGCTCGGACGTAGTTCAGTGCTGTAGGCGAGACGTTCGTCGTGCGATTGGAAGCGATGGCTGACTTCCTGAATAAATGAAATATGGGCCAGGGGTAAGTGGGAGGGTGGGGGAGGGGGAGATTACGTAAATTGTACCCGGTGCAAAAATATTTTGAATGATTCGAACCGCGGGGGGACGAGGGGGGAGGAATATATTTTTTGTCCGGCATTCGGGGAAGGGACCACTTGGGGTCCAACCGGGCCCGTTGGCTCCCACGTCGCATCCGGCCGGCTCGTGACGTTGCATTCCGCGCGAGCGTTCCTCTTCGAAGGCGGTGGGCCCTTTCGAGATGGGCCCTTTGGTAATTGTCATTTCTGACCAGCCGGACATACCCTCTTGCGTTTCTGGGCCTTAATAATATGCGGCGAGGTGCGTTCCTCCTTCTGTCTTAGCTTTCTTGTGGGACTTTGCCGGTTGTAC
This sequence comes from Cephus cinctus, assembly GCF_000341935.2. Taxonomy (NCBI): domain Eukaryota; kingdom Metazoa; phylum Arthropoda; class Insecta; order Hymenoptera; family Cephidae; genus Cephus; species Cephus cinctus. The sequence continues at coordinate 263,406 of NW_014333593.1, forward strand.
GTTCGTACGGCGAAGATGTGTGTACGGACCTTTACTGCTCTTTCTCAATATCCTCCCTTTAATTTGTTTCGCTCTTCCTTTCTCTTATTTTCAATTCTTTTTGATTCTCGTACTCCCTTTCTGTCTTTCGTTCGGTCAGCTGTCTCTCTCTCGGTCGGGCTGGGCCCGCGTTGCGCGGCGGCCCCGCGACGAAGCGTCTAATAAAACGATCGGCGATTATCGTGCAATTATGCCGTCTCATTAATCCACCGGCAATTATGCCTTCTCGTGGACCGTTTCATAACTTATGAACGTTGACGCGCGCATGCAGCTATGTTGGGACAGGCGATGCATCCGAGCAAGCGGCAATTACACCCTACGGGGAACCTTAGGCCTTTATTACATTGAGCCACTCATTCCTGCCCGCTGTGAAGGAGCCTTTAAGCATTTATTTAAAAGCATCGAAAATTGCCGTATCACCAAATTCGGATGATTAAAAAAAATTTGTTATTAAATTCCACGAAAAATCCATCGCCGTTGATAATAAATACCTGAAAACTTTTTTTTTCCTGAAAAACATGAAAATTCTAACTCGCGCCAAGAAAGTAGACGTAAGTCGCACTAGAGGGGTTCCCGCGATCAGGGCCGTACGGAGGGCCCCCCATGCGGCCCTGACGATTACCACGGTGGGACGGCAAGGAGCGGGTCAGTCCCAAGCAGAAAGAAGGAAGGAGCAGTCGAACCGGCCTGTGATGATTGAAAAAATCCGCAAGCCAGCACCGCTGACGGACTCTGACTGAGTGACGGTCGGCGGCGCTTTTGCCACGATGTAGATTTGTTTGCATTTAAAAATCAAATCGACCGCTCCTAAGGCCCCCTTCGTACCCCCCATCACGGACTCGCTCCTTTCCTCCTGCCTCCTCTCTCGCCCTCTTATTTCTTTCTCTTCTCTCGTATTCTCGCTATACCTGCTGCAGCAGCAGCAGAAGTAGCCAGGAGGTAGTCGGAAGGTTGCTGCGTCCGGTAGGTTGGTAAGTTGGTAGGTATGCATGCGTCCACGGTTAGAGTCCATCTTCTCTGGGGCCGGAACAATGCTCGCCAGTTTTTGCGTTGTTTGCTTCCTTCGAGCGGTCAGCGGATGGATGGAAGGATCGAAGAATGAAAGGGTGGAAGGATCCATGGATCCATCAAATGATAGAATGGATCTATGAATACTTTTATCCTTGGACATACAATCGTCTACATATAACATACGATACCATAACAAAGTCTTCTATAACTGCTATCGAATCTAGAAAGATCGATAATTATCGATTAAAATCAATGATAATTTACCTGAGGTTGCACCAAGTTAAATCCGCAATCTCATCAGGGAATGACAAAAGGAATGAAGGTATAGGTACTACACTTCAAGCTCGATGTATCCCGATAACAATGAAGACCCCTACCATGGATCTCCAGAGGTTTAATTAGGCCCCGTTTTACAGACCGATTTATTTTGCATCAGTCTCCACCCCCCCCTCCTCACCCCCCATCTAGCCCCCTAGCGCTGCCCAACGGTCTATCCCCAGTCTTGTAGACTTTTTGTCCAGCTACGTCCCTTCGCGTAAACTTATATTCCAGGTAGCTTCTCTTGGTACTGTGTATTCAAGGGTTCAGGACATTGAAAGTGGACAATCGCAGTGCCCATTTATATATATCCTTAATTCAGTGAAAAACACGATTATTCGTATCATTAAATGCATGAAGGAAAATAATGCACCTGCATCTCTATAGGATGCACATTGATCCGTCCTGACGTCGACTGAAACGGACGTAATGCACCCGGGCGGTTCGTTATGCGGTTGTACAATTATGCGGCCGGGTTTACAACTGAAAAAGATGACGGATGCGTCAGGGTCGATTCGCGCACGCGGAAAATATAAATTTCAAATATCACCCCGTCGCGATGCCAATGGACGTGGGAGAGGAGGGGCAACGAGAGTCGGGGGAAGGAGAGGAGGAAAAAGTAAAAGAAACGAAGAATCAGGCGGAAGAAGAAGAAGAAGAAGAAGAAGAGGTATAGTGACGCGAAGGCGGAAAGCCAAAGTCGACGGTCGAAGAATAAGGAACGGGGCGCATTGAATTTTTGTCGGAATTTCGTTGACTTAATTTCATATCCAATTAGATTGTATCAAATTGCGCTGACGGTGAAAAAAACTCGGTTGTTCGGTACCTGTATCGATATACCTCATCGATATACATCAGAATCCTTCCTCGCGCTCATTTACATCCAGATCGTTCCCAATTCCATTTTTGGATATCACTACGACGTTGCACGAGACTTGGCAGCCTTTGAAATTTCAAATCGCGCGCCTTTCTTAACCACCTGCCTCTCTATGTTGATATCGTTAATTCTCTGGTTCACAGGGGATGGGCATGTGGGAGGTGTGTATACCCGGGCCCACGGTCAGGAAGAGGGGCCTGAGACTCGATTAATGACGCGCTGAAAGAGTTCGATGAAATAATGACGGGGCCCACTCGATAAATAGTACGCCTCTGCGCATGTCAGCTCGGGTAAGAGAGGAGAAAATAAAAAAGGTACCGCGAGAGGAGGAGAGAGGTAAAAAATACAGAAGGTAAAGAAGGATGGAGGAACAAGAGGAAGCCGTGCCGAGAGTGTATAAGATCGTGAGGAGGGAGTGTAAAGGTAAAGAAAGGGGCCCTCGGGCCCCCCCGCTTCTTCGTCCCTCTGCCCGCCCCTGTTACTAATGCCGGCCAAGAAAAGACAGCTATTAAAAGCCCCTATTTAAATATTATCAATGAAATTACAGTGCTCACTACTCACTACGCTCTCCATGGTCATTACGGACCGGCCACTTATTCGTCCTCTTTAATCGCCATTGTCAATACTAATCGACATCGCCATGATTTAATTCCTCGGTATAACCCCCTACTACTACCCATATACCCTATACCATCGTCAATTATTTTTATTTCATCTCCTCGGTCCATCCGACGGTTTTGCTTGTACCGCCAGAAAAATTTCAGGGGCGTATTAAACGTGGCGCGTGCACGCGTGGTCGAATGAGAAATTTAGTAAAGTCTAGTGTAAAGTTACAGAGGGAGGCTCGGAACGTATAGCATCCTGCTACGTAAATTAGCATATAGCAACGGAGCAGATCATTCCTACAGTATGGTAACAAGCCGGTCGCCATTGTTAATAACTAAAGTGATCTCTATCTAAATAAGTCCCTAGCGTGACTATGCATAACGGAGATAAATTACAGCTCCGTATGTGCGATTCACAATTTCATGAAGTTTCTGATTATAATTAGACGTGTGCATGTCCTGTGACTTGTATACATGTTGAGCGAGTCTCAAGTAAGTTTGGATGGTCTTTTATGCGCAAGATTGAAGTAATAAGTAGATTGTAAAGTAATAAGATATTTTTTTACCGAATAAAAAATTTTTCACCAAAATCTTTTTAACCAAATCCCACTAAGTTATCGTATAACGGAGGAATTCTGTTCCTTGGTTGATCCCGCATGAAGGTGAGTCGGCATTGTCAAAGCTGGTACGCTGGACCAGAGATGCGATCTGTCCTGACTCTTCTCAGATTACTGTATACGAGCGTGTGCTGGGAGCACGCACCTTAGCACGTCGTTCCCACGTGCCTACAAAACTGAAAACAGTGTTATTACCTGAAGTACAAAAATTGTATGATACTGGTTATACCAGTGGAATAATATACCCACCTGTATAGGTATAGGACGGTGTAGGAATGATAATTTGATTTAAGAAAAATATTATCGCAGCGACCAATTCAGAATTATTAATTGCGAACTGGCCATTATGATAATTATCATTCCCAGTAGTGATTCTCTGTGTCTCCTCTGTAAGTATATGGAGTAGATTGTTCCTACAGGACGTTCCATGTTGGTTCGTTACTAATTTCTAAGAACGGTACAGAGGGCAGCGGTCGTCACGTCCGGCCAATACTGGAAAACACTATAATTACGCGATACTTCGATACCTAACTTAAGTAGGAGGTATAGCACAGCTTCGAAGACTGGTCTGATCTACTCTTGAATTAATCGTATTGTTTCCATGGGCAAAGTGCTTATTATAGATGGGCAACTCGGCAGTATGCAAAATCTCATCTTCGGATGTATTGGGAGCTCGGGCTGGCTCTGAAAAATTTTATAAACTTTGATTCATTTATTTGTGCTATTACTGTGCCATTATCTGATTAAAACTTACAATTGACTTCATAGCCTTACGATATTGAAAATATTGTAAAGTTGGTCAGACTGTGTGCTATTATTGGTAAAAAAAATTTTTTATTTCAAACTTAATCCCTAGGGAGGAAGCAGAAGAAAAAAATTTTTTTTTACATGAATTTCGAATTCAAATGCTTTTATGATATTGAATATATCTTTTATATATCTTTGTGATTTATCTTGGTATTAATTTGATAATTTTTTTGGGCCTCAAGGCCCATCTTCTATAACTATTCTCATATCTTGTGCACTGGTAAGACCTCGTGCCCTGAAATATATTTTAAGATAAAAAAGTAAGAATGCATGATTTAACGATATATCGCATATTAATAAATTCTCACCATAGTGCACGAATATGTGATGCTGCGGTGCGCGTTTGAGATAAAATCTCTCCTTGCAAATCTCACATTCGAATCAGCTCTTAACCACCAAGCGTGAGCTTATGGGTCTTCGGTACTGGAGAACGTTTGAATCTCGCTTAGCAGATATCGGGAAGGCACTTCCGCACTGTGAACAATTATATGGGCCCTAAGACTACTGGGCCTTATAAATCTCTTCTTGCAAGCCGCGCGTTAGGAAGGCTTCGAGGTTTTGTGTAGTAAGCTGTGATCCTTGGAAGATTGCTTATGGGCCAGTACTTTCCTGCGGGCCTTACCCTAAATGAGCCTTATTTTAAAGTGCACCGATGCAATATGACTCTTCAGGACTTCCATATCAGAATATGGACAATTGCAATACTCGCAGATACATATAGGATTTTCATTCTAAATGCACGAGTATACGATCCTTCGACGTAGTTGACCTGTGAAAATTTATGAAAATATACCTCAATTTGAATTATCGATAATATTAGATATCTTTAAGTATCATGCTTTACCTGGAAATTGTATTGTGCATATTTCATAAAAAATAAGCTTTCCATCACAGTTACAAATCGTTCGTACATTGAACTTGTCTTGATCAGGAAAATCAATCCTACATGTAGAGCACACGAGAAGTCAGCCATTTCTCAGAGCTCTTAGGTACTCCTCGAGGTCGATGTACTCCCGGACAACGGACTCTGTCGCAGAAGAAAGGACCTTGCCAGTCCGTGGAAAGAAGTCAGAGTCCTTGACGAAGGGAAGATCCTCCTAGAGGTCGACCTCTATGTACTATTCCATATCCAGATCATCCTGCATAGGGAAGTTACCGGTTTTCTCCAGCATCTCGCTCTCGATCTTCACCTGAAAGATCCAGACGCTCTTAGAATAAATGCCTACTAATTTTCAAACCTCTAAAACACTGGATCCAAGTTTACCTTGGTTATGCAATTCTGCGTAGACATTTCTCCCTCCTGGTACACGTAATACAATAAATCCATAAGGCATTCGTGACAGCTGAAAAAAAAAATTTTAATATGAAATTTCGGAAATTATCAAAATTTCATGTATCATATATGTTACACACCAATTGGTGTTTCAAATTTATGAAAAAAGTATGGAGTACGTTCCAAGACCCGTTATGGTGGATTTAACAGTTTTCCATATATTTTTTTTTTTTTGCCAATTCTGAAAAGGCATCGCGAAGTGTCTATAACCTCGGCGAGGATAGGGTGCGAAAGTAAAAAGTTTAGCAGGCATTAGAAAATGGCGAGAGAGTCGTTTTCATCCCGCGAGATAAATCCGTGACTCGTAACGTCCCGCGTCGTGATGCATGATTTCATGGAACTGGCTCTCTGTGGTAACGCGTGTGGGAAACTCGCCGGATGCATTATGTATTTATTGCTTTACTTAGTTGGGAATTACTTTGCCACCGTAATGACTTTCAGCAAGCGCTATCTTAGGAATGCTATACCGCTGATTTATCGTCGATACACGCTTTCTTGGACTATTTTGTTATCGGGACTTGTCCTCCTGGTATACAGAACGTGCACCGCCTATGGGAGGACCCCAGAAAGGGTTGCCAACGCAATAGGAAGAATCGATGGATTAAAATCAAAGATCAAGAAAATACATGGCCAAGTATCTGCCGTTGGCTATTGATTTTTTTTTCAAACAAACATATCCGCATGACTATTCCAAAAATAGAAAATTTTTTACGAACCACATAAGATATTGGTAATGAAAAATATTTTCAGAATTTTCGAACAACATTTTATACCATCAACATTTTTTACTTTTTATATAAATAATTATTAATCTTATATGGGTATAATGATCGAGTCATTATCATGAACGTAATATGGTATTTACCATGGTTTATGATACGAGAGTAAATGATGTATAAATGGGCCTTACGAAGACAGCGTGCCTTGGCGAAATCTTTCATTCCTTTAACGTGATCATTTAGCTAATTGCCATGGTCGCGCATGAGAACTCGTAATAAATATTCGCAAATAATTAAAGTACACTCTAATAATCATTTGTACGCTCGGACGACCGACCAACGTTACCGGTTCTTGTTTTTGTTAATTAACAATAAATTGAAAATCAGTACGAATAAACACGTTTTGTACGAGGTTAAAACTTTTTAATGTACAATTTTCCTTTTTTCTTTTTTTTTTCGAAAAAACTTCATCTATCTTATTATACATATATGATAAACGAAAATTATGATATATGATAAACGAAAATATGATTAAGGCCCATTCAATTAACGTGGGCCTATTATTATTAAGGCATCGCGGAAACAAACCGGGCCTGATTCCTATATCCGATATGTAGATTGGGCCTTGTATTATCGTGTTTTTTTCGGCAATTAAGTAATCCCGTGTGAACGGTGCCTAAAATACGCCCAAGCCGATGAACTCTTGTCGACGATCTTCTCTTAATGAGATTGAAGATTCCGACATGGCGAATAACCGTACGCGATTACGTGATAAATAACGAGCTGTACAATCAGTGCCATCGCTAATAGTACCTACGTATGTGGATAAGTAATAACCAGAATGGATGGATAAGTCGCAAGAAAATGGGTAGTCACAATCTGTCACGTCGAGTGATAAAAATTTTTGAAAAATAATTTTTTCAAAATCATCACGAGTCTCGGACAATTCCGCAGTCGAGCTTGATGATTATTTGATTAGCCAGGTTAGCATTCGATTAGTCGGATCCCACGCGTTAGGAGCGTGACTAAGAAACTTTCTATTAAGGAAAAATATATAACAAATAATTAAGAAAAACAATCGCACAGTCACCTTATCTTCCTATAGATTGCAATAATCAATTGATAATAAACAAATATACTCGTTGATGATAATCTCATGAATTCCAATTCCGATAAACTGACAGGCTAATAAACATACATACATAACGTCGTCGATAAATTTCTTTTTCATAAAAATCCACAAATTCTTTCAATTCAACAATCTCTTATCAAACTGATAATAAATCCGATGCGATAAGAACAATCGACAAGCCTATCAAGGAAATATCACTTATAACATCGTTCGATCATCGTTTCACCTGTCCTCGTGTAAAATTTTTCATATGAATTTTGTGAAAAATTAAAAAAAAAATAATGCCATAACTTTTCGAGAACAAAAAACCAAAGTGAATAAAATAACGCGCGAGAACCGTCACACGCAACCTCGGAATTTCCCTGTTCGCATTAATAAATCAATGCGCGCCTAATGACAATGAGCTGAGAAAAGTGTACGGCAATGACAGGCCGTGTCATTACTGCGTTACTTATAAGCTTCTAGCTGGCGCAGGCGCGTATCCCGCATACGAATGAACTGGCCGATTACAAAACCTTATGAAAAAGGCGACCTCTATGGAACGCCATGTATGCAAGGATAGATCATTTCTATGCGTAAGCCAAAGATGTATATATATACATAAACATGTAATATAAGACAGAGTAAATAAAAGAACAGAAACACAACAAAAGAATGCACCGGGAGTCAAGTATTAATCAGCCATTAATATGTACATTGAATATTGATTGATAGAGACTCTAATCGAAGAATCTGTTTCGCAAGCAATCTAACCTATACTATCTGGCGATACTTGCATCAATGAAAAACTTATTACCGGATCGATATTTCATAGAACGATAAACGTCTTTTCCGATTAAACCGACGACAAATATACGATAAACGCGTATACCTATGGCTTTTTCTAGATAAGAAGAATTTTTCAACTATCCTCGAACCTCCTATGGATTGTAGATCAAAACTTGACGGGCAGCGCTGAAAAGTTTACGTTAAGGAATTATCGGGGCGAGAGCTAAAGGTACGTTCACATCGACGGGTAACAAACACATCATTTTCAAAGAGAAGAGTAAGTGCCGAACGACAATCCCATTTGTAATGGAGGGAAAGAGGGAGGTGGGTGGAAAAAAAAAGAGGATAAAAGTTGGGAAGGATAAAGGTGGCTAAGGAGGGTTGGGTGGGGGGTCAGGGAGGTGAGAGTTAAGGGACGGAGGTTTTCTGCCTTCTCACACAGAGTAGCCAGAGGGTTGAAGCCGTGCCAGAGATCCTTCCAGGAGTCCAGGACTCTGGGCGGTGAAGGGTGAAAAAGAGTGAGATGCATCCTTAACATGGTTTGCGAGAGAGAGAGAGAGAGAGAGAGACGCTATTTTGGGGGCTGGAGTGGGCAAGGGGATAAATGCGCTATCATGCCGCTGTTTCCGCCGCCAAACATCCCCCTAACCTAACCTCAAACATCTCTTAGCGGGCCGGACGGGCCGTAGACCGTTTCGAGAAACAAAACAACCTCAGAAATTATGAGTCTTCTTACAATCCGCAATAACTGCTTTGATATATATGCCGCAGACTTGCTCCGTGTGCCTGTACTCTACCGAATACTGTTGCAGTGTATGATTCAAGAAATTCATCCTGATAACGCTTATCATATGCATGATGAAACACGAGATTAGTTCAATACCAGTCAAGATTATTGTAGATCTTGTCGGAAGTGAAGATTCTTTGATATTCTTAATAAGTTCCGGATTGGCTTGAATTATGAGAGAAAATATCTTGGTACACTCTATATGTAAGTATTATGGACTATTTACAGGCAGATATGAGAATTTCCTACATATGGATGACGCATAATGTTTCTAAGGTGCCTTTCGCGCGTATTTCAAATCCCATGGTGAGATGGTAAGTGCAATCTGTGCACGCACTGGTTTACGCCCTGCTCTATAAGAGAAAGAGAGAGAGTAGGCAAAAGAAGAAAAAAAAGACACGAGAGCTCAAGAGGAAGAGAAAAAAAAGATATAAATTCACCTCGCGTCTTGTGCATTCACAAGCGTGAAATTAAAGACCAATTGGTGGGAAGAACACGGCTGGATACCAGGCACGAGTTTTTTAATTTATTTTTTTTTTAATGCAACTCCTCGCCACCTTTCGGAAGCCTCGCTAAATTCATCCGAGACAATTTTACCATCTTCATTTGAAATAAGTTTCGCCCATCATGTCGCCCGGACGATATTAATCGGTACCTTGGATCGAATGAGATACAGATCCTTACAGTTAGAATGAAAAATTGTTGCCGATGGATATCAGTGTTATTAATAAAATATTTTAATATTACATTATCCTAATTGACTAATGGATGAAAGTAATTAATATACCACACTTATCAATTTTGACAAGCTTATAGTTGCTTTAAATCTTCTCATGAAGGGATACTCTAATTATTATTATTTACAACTAGGTAATTACTGACTAATTACCAACTTTAAAAGGATCCGACGATATATAAATCTTGCGGAATTTTTATGATCACGTGTACTTTATATAAATGTAAATTGTACTGCACTTTCATGACGCATTATACTCATAGATATAAAACTGATAAAAAATGGAAAGAAATTCCATAAGATTGGACGGTAACACTATTGGTATGACATTTCGCTGAAATTATTATCAGACCATGTAGCAATGCTAGTTATGGTGTCGATAATGGTGATGTTCCCAATGGCAATGGTGGTGGAATTGTTCGGTAAGAAACGAATGAAGGGTTTATCTTAATCCACGGTTCAGCGAGCAAAGAAGCTCAGAGAACGAGACTCGCCAACCCCTTAGTTCAGCAGAACCCCTAGTAGAGCATTCAGCCCCTTCATAACCGATCACACTTGGCTTGTTTTAGCTGAACTTTTTTTTCTCACTCCCCATAGACTGATCCAGGGGCTTAGAAACAGAGGGATGAAATTCTTTAGGATCTAATGTCATCCATAAATTATTCCCATTGTTCTAACGTTGAATTGTGAGGAAATGAAAAAAAAGCAGCAATTTTAAATTGATATTATAGTCCAAACGGAGAAACAAGGGTCTCGAATGATCCTTCTGTTTACAATGGACGGCTAGATTGTACCTGACTATTATTCTAATATCGATGTTCCTGATGTTGAAGCCCCAGGTATTATACCACACCCGAACAAAAACCTAACCTCACCATTCTCAATTCGTTCTGGTGAATAAAAGAGCGAACGCGTTCATGAAAAAGCACAAGAAGAAATCCGTGAACGTGTATCTAAGTTAGAGAGGAGGAGACAGCGAGTATAAGAAAAAGTAACACGTACTACACCCGTGGACCATACCCACAGCCAATAATTCAGAGTAGCTCAATATTATATTAGTTAGTTAATTTTACGCTGTCCAAAGCCTGACATTCGATTTCAATGTTCATTATCATAGCCATTCTAGCTGAGGAGGGTAACGTCACTATATTCTTCTTTTTTTTTTAATTCAGTCAAAACTTCATGGATTCACAAGAAATGGCATTACGGTAGAATTCAATCCGAAATGAAAAAAAAAACTATCTTGAAACCGATACGTATTTTACGGTATGATGATTGAATTTATTATCGAGCAATATTGAATATCGATCTGCGTTTGCTATGTACATATATACATGCACGAGCGATGGTTATAAGATGAACAAAAACGTATATTAGGCCCGAAAAGAAAGAGAGATATGAAAGAGTGGGCCGTTGTATTACAAAGAGAAAAGATAAAGAAAAAGGAAAGTGGAATTTCGAAAAAGACTGAGAATAAAGTCCATTCCCGTAGCTGCCCGGTAATAGACTGTGGTAATGGAGTGATTTACATGTCAAGCTGTCAAGAATGTGTGGTGCCTACATTAGCGGAGTGTTGTGGCAGCACTGCCACCGTAGCGCTGTCGACATTAGCGCAGGGCCCAGGAGATGCCCAGGGGCCTCAGGGTAATTGGTAACAGGTGGGCCCCCCGAAGGTTCCCTGTCTGACAGCGAAAAGGCTAACCTACTGCCTTCTTTCTCTTACGCCTACTCGATTTCTTATCTTCCTATCCTCTCTATCCTCTACACGCTTTCCACTGGACCATCTTCTCTATCTCCACCTCCACTTCGGGTCTCTCTTCCTTTTCTTGCTCCCTCGCTGTCCCTTGATTCTGCTTTACGGTCCCCGTCTCAGCCATGACTAATGTCCAGAAGCAGAGAAAGAGATTAACGCCTCTGGAAAGGGACACGTTGAGAATCACTGACTGATACTTCTTTACCTTAAAGACCTGGCTCAACGATCATCTCAATATTCCTCGACTTCCGGTACCGCCACATCCGTCGCCCAAGGCGCCGCTTTATTTTTTACCACGTTACACCAGTAACCCATGATCCATGAATTCTGCAACCTCAGAGTTTATGACAATTCCTGTGCGTCCTGCTCCAGTCTGTCCAAACTCTATTCAGAGAGGCCACCGACGTAGAGCCGGTCTCGTGGTCTGCAACAAGAATACAAGAAATGAGGATAAGGTAATGAAAACGAAAAAAAAAGGCAGAAGAAAGGAAGAAGTCACAGGAGTCCGTACCTTGACACGAACGGTAACCAGTAAAAAGTCGATGCCTCCCAGTGACAATGTTATGGCGTGGAAAATGAGCTGTGCCAAGAGAGGAGTACCAGCGGTACACGAAGAAGGAAGTACCTATAGAGGATGAAACGTATATAGTAGTAAAGTAAGCGTAGGAGGTGTACCAACTTCGAAGACAAAAATGGACAAAGGCTGCTGACCCATCCACTCAAGTGACACCTTCCCAGGACATCACGATTTCACATTCACCAGATTGGTTGCAGATGCTGGTCTCGCTAACATAAACCATAATATATATAGTTACTCATAGTCAGAGAGCGTAACAGGATGACAGTGTAATATATAGTAAACTATTCTATGCCGTCCTCCATCTATCTACGTACGGCTGGACCAGGAAGAGAAGAGTCATGAGTATAAAATCCACCCGTGGCACTACCTTCAGGGACAAACGTACGGACGATGGGCAAACACCTGTAACGCATCCATGGCGTCACGTGCTCGGGCGTGGCCGTGACAAAATGACATCGATCACCGTAGAGACACGGAACGAGCTGCCGATCGATCGGCAATCGAGGATCGTTCCGCCGTTGGCAAAGAGAAGAAAAGTGAAAAAAAATTGAGATACGGATGATGGTTTAAAAAAAACCGATCAGCCCGTGCCTCAAAAACATTGGAATATCCTTAAAGCCGTGTCTGCAGTACCGCAACGATTAAACCGCAAATCCGTCGACGGTTAATAAACGAGTAACCGATTTATACAGCATCAGAAGCTCTGGACTCCTTGAACCTTGACGAGAATCCTTTGACCATCCTGTCAGTTACTTCTTTACGTGGTCCAGCCTTATTGCTTGTGAGATTACAAATTAAAGATTTCTTTGGTTATTAGGTATCGGCTATGTCAATTTTGTGGGAACGGACTCTTATATGAATTGTCACAGATGCTTTGGTATGAACTGACTTTAGTGGGGGGTTTAGCTAAAGAGTCATCGTGACGGGGCGATACTCGCCCCCATGACATGAGATTCCATTTTAGTCACTATTTATCTTGTTATATGGAAGTAATTCGATTATAACGATAGATTAATGTACGGTTGGACATTCTTGATCTTTTTGAGGTTATGTCCAACTTTACGAGCATCGATAATCAGCCTGATACTTGTCTTGGGCATTTTCTAGCGCTTCAGCCCCCGGCCATGAAACATGGTTATTCGATAGAAAATCAATAACCAGGTACAATAAGTAACCACTGGACAATTCATAGTGGTCTCCAATCAATGATTCAAGGGAGCGTTTGCTAAGAATGGCGAAATAACGTGCAACGAGACACTTAACAGCTACACTGGCAGTGGCCATGTGTTCTATAGTAATTGTAGCCTGGCGCTCTTTTACCAAATATTTGTCGTTATTCACCAAATAGTACACGTTACTGCCGTAATCACACTTGCACCCCTTTTTTCTTATTTTTCCTTCAATAGAAACTTGCCAATGGTCAAAGGACAAATTCTCATCCGGAATACATCAGAGAACAGTGAATCTTTCAGTAGCCAATGTTGTCCCCGGTGGAATCTATAAAATTGAAAAAAAAATGTACACGCTACAAGAATCTCAATGAGTATTAAGATTATTTTCTCCTCGCTCATCATATATTGACTTACGAAAATTCTGATGAGTTCCAAAAGTCCGAAAAGTCAATGGAACATTATCCCGTTTCCTTGAAACGTCGCCGAGTGCGATAATAAGTAAACCGCAGTAAATGCGTGGGGTGAGCTTGGACAGGCAAACCGGAACCGGAACACGTCAACACGTCATCGTCCTCGTGATCGTCAGGAGGCCGGGAGGTGTTTGATCAGGACGCTAATGTAATACTGTTTACCCAGAGTATCGTGTGTTCTCCGTGTGAAACCCAAGTAGAATACTAAACGAACTCGCAGACTACGTCATGAATTCCATACTGCAACAATTCATATAAAATAATTAATATAGAACCGTGGCATCAACGGAATGCAATAATATGTACATACGTATGGGATACGTAACTGGATGAAGATTACTTATTAGTCGTTATAAATAATCAAGAGTAAAGAAGATAAATAAAATCGTCTTATCAATTAACATCAGTATGAAGTATGGCGTTACAATTAAATTAAAAGCCGCTAATTAACAAGGAAGACTCGCAGAACCGATCATAGATGCTAAACTGACAGAACCGGATACACGTTCATATTTCTTTCTCGATTCGCAACTTCCGCCAGGATGCTCGGTGGGTGGTAGTTACGCGCATGTGACTACGGTGTACAAAAGGATAGGGTACCGTTTAGAGTCTCGATTTTTTATAATTAAACAAAAAGAGGTTACTTTGCCAAGCGCAAACGTCTTCTTGCCGGTCAACCGATCGGCATACCAAATGCCCATCCAGTTTGCAGTTACGGACTTGGACTCATGACATATCCATCCTCATACCGAGAGTCCAGACTTTCCAGTCCTCTTGAATCGGCCGGTTTTTCATATCGTGTGACATTCTGCTTCTGTAACGTCGCGCCAGTTTCGAACCGTCCCAAGAGCTCATCTTGTAACTCTTGCCAATTCGTATGGATCCCATTTGATTTCCCACGATGCGTCGTTCCTGCTTCTGGGTTCCAATTTCATCTGGACATCCTCAGCCGATCAACGTACGTTTATCTGAAATTAAATATTCCTATGTATGAATAGAGTTAGGGGTATTATCTATAGATTGTGTTTAAATTAGTGTCATGGATCTAGCAAGTAGGACAGGGACGAGAGGCTATTTATTAATTGTATTAATTTATTAATACGGTTGGTAGCAGTCATCGTAGTGAATCATTGGTGAATGTCGTTAAGGTTCTTTCGTCATACTGGTGATCTACCGGTGAATAAGAATGCTACACTTGAGAATGTATCTCACATGGTGAAACAGATTCTATAAACCTTGTTCAAGAGTTGATATAAAAAAGTGGAATATAAAAAGAAAATATAAAAAAGGAAATAGAATACCAACGAACCAGCGGGTCTCCAATCAGTGAAAATTAGATTCCAATGTATTTTCATCTTGACTGACAAAGGATTGGTCACGACTGGCGGGACTGGATCGTCCACCGTGTACGAAGCAATGATGCTCCCATTCTTCATTGGTTATACATTATCGTTGCCATTCTTGATAAAGAAAATATGGCTACTGTTAATGTACTGTAAAAATGACAATTATTCTAATCTGATAAGTAATACTTCAAATCTCGTTAGTTCATAATGATTGTATAATTTCGTAATGAAAATATTCCTATTGTTATTTTTATCGAACAATTACAGTTGTTATCTCGTATAAAGATGAACTGGGAAACCTTCAGTTGATTAAGACAAATATAATTAACAAATGTCTATTTTATTATTCTCGAGAATAATTCACTTGGATTAATAATCTTTTATTAAATTCTAACTATGTTGCAGGAGTCAACAGTGCGGAAAGCAAAAGTTAACTGAGTATCTAATGAGATTCGTTATCCAGATACGGTTTTTTATGTAAAAATTATAAAAATTAAAGACTGAATAATGTCGAAAGTATTACTCTCTATTGTTGGTACGCGTCTCGACTAGACAGACTGACAGGAACACTTATAGAAGAAATGAAGGAGAAAGAAGAACGAGTCATTGACGATCCGGAGAGTGAAGATAATCTCTTGGAAAGGAACCACGTCTTCCTGGAAGAGCCGGTCTAGCTTCATCAATGGACCATAGATGCTGTACCTAAAAGATTTCACGATTTCATTCTTAATATACATAATTGAATACTGAGAAGTAGAATGTTATACTTCAACGAATTTACATGGTGACTTTAGGAAGGCCTTACTTCTCCATCAAAATTTATTCTTCACACTTTTTCATCTCGACGTTCAATCCGCAGCAGCCTTACATTACTATTCGTCCGTTTCCACGTTTTTTAAAATATTTCTTCAGACTTCTCTTCCATGCTTCACAGCATCCACCGCATCTCATGGACCTAAAACAAAAGAGTACAATCGTTGGCAGGATGAATAATCTAATTTACCTGTAACCAGTCAAAGAACGTGCCAAGACCCTCTTGAGCTTCATAAAGTAGTCATTACCCCAAAGACGATCCAGATTACGAAGATCGCACTGTTATGTGTCACCGAATTAATGTTTTTTCATATATCCACCAACGTTTTCGAATTCTTTACAATTCACCATTGAAAACAGTAGGACAATCTTCTCATGCTCAGACACTGTATAAGGATACACACGCTAGTATCTCCTTTGACGGAAAGGATCCAAGGGCGAGATAGCATCTGCCGATTCAACCTGGAGCCTCGGTGGCATCGCGGCATCCTTGCAAATTGAGTTCGCCTCTTGGATTCCGATTAATTATTGGGACACTATCGAGATAGCATAATGCTGACGTTTGAGCAGGACAATAAAAGATCTACAGTGCCATCCAGCTCGAGGGTACCATTGAAATTTGCAATAGCCAAATGCACCAGCCGCATCTCGTACCAGCATCCACATACACGAATCCTACAAAGCATATATAAATCCGTATGGTAAAAGCGTAGAGCATTAGCCGTTAAATTTCCTTAAGACAATACAAAAAGAAGAGTCAAAAACGATCCTGGGAACGTCTGGCTCGAGTTCCCAGGAGACGTGGAACGAGCCGCTCGACACGGCGTGGCTCGTGTCTGCTGCATCATCTTCAAAGGCTCGACTTCTCCACGCTAATCATCAGACGATCCCACCCACCTCAACGATCCCATGAAGATTCAAAGCCGAGCACGCTCGTACCACGGATAAATAACTGATTTCTTCACTAGCACTGCCCAGGAGTATCTCGTTGAATGCCCGTAACGGGATCAGGTATCCGAATCATTCTCCAGTGTTAAATACATTTTTCCATTTCCGGTTTTGAAGCACAAATATAACCGCAAACCTCAGGCCCAAGTCCAGCCATGACTAACTACGACGTGGAAGCACCTAAAAAAAAATTACAAAATTAACAAACAAAAATTTATCAAAAATTTCTAACAAGAACCTACCGTCCAGAGTAACTTATGAGAGAGGTGTGAAGAATGAAGGGAAAGACCCAAAAGGTGGACGACCAGGCAAGCATTGTAATGGGCATCTGATCCGGTGGTCCACGGTACCGGTTTACATGCACGTTATCGACTCCATGTTTTTCTACTATTTTTTTATCACCTTCTGGGCCTCCGACCGTCCATCCACAATGACCGTAAGGGGACCGAGAGGGGCCTTGTGTCATGCCGAATCGATGAAATTAATCACGCCCTCCTTCGCTCTTCCTCCAACTCCCTAGAATACATATACATATCTATGTAATATATACATATATACTAACTATGCATATAAACAGTCCACGTGTCCAATATGCTATTTTGACAGTTCGCAAACAATGCAATATCTGGAAAATAACACTTTTTCCATAAAGTCACGGAAACGTATGCAAATATAGAGAAATAATATATATTCCAGTAAAAAATCATACGAAAACATACTTTGTAACAAAAACAGTGTGCAGAGCCACGTGTGGCTTAGGAGAGACTTCATTGTTTTTGAATTGTCAAAAAAAAAAACAGATTGAACTCATGGACCGACTATATTTATACATATAGGTATATACTGCGTGATCTAACCTAAGAATCGGACGAATCTCTGTCACTGTGGTTTGTATCTATATCTTATACGTGTGACTATCCTAAGCGAGTGTTCATCAGCAACGGAAGGAGTAACGCGCGCGGCCTTTTCAGCCATCTTTTTATCCGTTGAGGTGCCGACGCTAATCCTGAATGATTGCCACGACTATTTTTCAACACTACCCCCACCTGACCCTGCACCGCCACATCAGACTACCCCACCCACCCAGATTCATTCCTTACACCTATACGTATGGTACCACTACAAGATCCCCCCTCCCTCCCCCAGCAGCCCCCACACGCTATATCCTTCCACCTTGGCTACCTACCACTTGGATTTCCCATCGTGATAGAATTCTTGGAAAAGGAGGAACAACTCCAGGAACCTGGATACCGAGATGATTAACACAGCGAAAGAAGAGGGAATAACGGTCCGCCAATTGGATACAGGAGGTAAATCCACGCGTGCCAGGAATATTCCTTTTTTCATTCCACAAGGTGATAATTGACCACGTGGTGGTGACGTTTGCGATAAAGTTTTTTTTTTCTGTTACAGCAAGAAAAAAACGGAAATAAAGATGGACCGAAGTGAACGGACAGGAGTAAGGGAAGGAAACAAGTTTATCGAAAGGCAATGAATAGGGGTGGCTCCGAGAACGGGAGAAAAATGCGAAACTGTAAATTGTGCGTGGGAAGAATCGCTCCCAGGACACTCGTACGAATTTTCCAAGTATAAAATGTGTCTGTATGTATGTATATATATATATATACAGACTTGCCGTATGGGGTGAGTCCTGGTAAAATCGTCCTCTCGAAAACTCTGTAGGATTTAAATGCGCATCGAAGCGAAAGGCCGTGGGACTTGGGGTTGCTGGTGCTATTGGGCGGGGGAGGCGGGAGGGTGGTTTCGGGGACGGTCTTGGAAATTTGTTACGTTATGTCGGACTATCGCTCCCCAGTGAATATGAAAAAAGAATTTTCGCGGAGCTTTCCTGCGGCTTCCATATCGAGGGTTGAATAGGGTGGTGGTTTCGGGAGGGAGCGACCAGTCACCGGGAGGAGGAAATAAGGGAAGAGGATATAGTATGCCTCGTGGCTACGAAGGTGACGTCGATGGTAGGGGAAGGCTCGCTGGCCAGGAATATAAAGCACGGTATAAAAGGAGAGAGCCGGTCACACATATGCGACTCGTAAAAGCTTCTATGAAAAGCTTGCAAGCATATAGGAATATATATATGTACAGGTACCTAAATATCTCTTCCCTTTATGGAATTGGTTACTTCGATATTTTCTGTCAACCCGGTACATAGGCTAAGGAACCTGGTATCGTTCACTGCACTTGACTGATATTCAAGTAATTTCTGAATAAATACTTATATGCTGATTGGATAAAAATTGTCATTAATCGATTAATAATTATTTTCTTTGAATGACTGTAGAATTTTCAAATTAAAATCTTTCGATTTTATACCAAGTGATTATTGAATCCTTATGGGGGGAGGTGTAGTGGGAGGGTAAGTTTTGCGGTGGTACTACCGCCACTGCTCTTACTATTGGAGACGAGGTGGTTTCTATGGTAACGCAACTCGCGTCCCCGGTTTTTCCCAATATCGGCAGATATTAAGAAATAGCTCGGAGGTATTTTCGTATTTGCAGACAGAAATGAGCCATTCGTCTGAGAGCGGGAATGAGGCACTGTCTATGCACGGCACGCCGTCCTGTCCGGCTGGTCCTATAAATAATATCTTTTCTCTTTTCTCTCTCTCGTTTTCTTCTTGCCTAGCCCAACCTAAAGTAACCTAACCTCTTATTCCTCTTCCACTTTCCACCCCTTTTCCATTCTCTCTCTCTCTCTCTCTCTCTCTCTCTCTGTTATATATATTACTTTGCCACCTTATCCGTCTCTCTTTTTCTCATTCTCTCTATCTCCGTCTTTCCTGAATCCTAGGATCTGTTATATATATTACTTTGCCGCCCAACCTAAAGTAACCTAACCTCTTATTCCTCTTCCACTTTCCACCCCTTTTCCATTCTCTCTCTCTCTCTCTCTCTCTCTCTCTCTGTTATATATATTACTTTGCCACCTTATCCGTCTCTCTTTTTCTCATTCTCTCTATCTCCGTCTTTCCTGAATCCTAGGATGAACGAGATTTACTCATCTCTCTTCTGCTTCTCCGGATTTCTTCACCTCCTTCCTTCCCACTGGTACATTCCACTCGATAGTCCAAGCCAACAGGATATTTATTCGCCAGGCGTGATTTCATCCACACGGGATACTTCCTAGGAAAATGAAAATGGTCCAGATCATACGTCCAGTTCGTTCTTATGATAAATCTCCTAGTTTTATATTATCATAACATTAGCATGATGTGAAAAGTCAATACGTGGTGGACCGATTAATTAGTAGTCACCTATCCTGTCTGTGTCCAACTGAAGCGACAAGAGACGCAGAAATGACGTTTAGAAAGTAATGGTCCACGCTCGATGGCATTAAACGACGGATGATCGATCAGCCGAGTAGACGATCAAACCTCTTTTTCGCTTGAGCACTCGAGCGGTCACGCTTAGCGACGGGGGCCGATTCTTAATTAACGAAGTCTCGTGAGAAAACTTTAGAGGCGGATTCAAATTTATTGAAGCACAGCCATTTTTCCGCCGTCCAAAATGATTCCTCGGTCTGTCTCTCTATCCTTGTTCCTCGTTCTCTCTGCACTCGGTCCTCCTTCTCGCTCTCGCTGGTCACTGTAACAGACAAGATAAAGAGGTAACCAGAGGAGGACGAGAAGAGAATGAAAAATACGTACAATAAGAGAAGGAGCCACGAGGGGTCGTATAAGAAGGTTAAGGATAAGGGATAAAAGTATAAAGGAGTGAAAAGAAGCCGGACAGGGCTGGGAATCAGTTATCTTACAGTTGGCATCCGTGGAATCGCGGAGTCACGCCGGGGACACGAGAATCGGGACACGCACCATCGATCGTCCGGGCTATTCAATTTCGATTCTCCATTTTTCCTTTTTTTTTTTCCCCGTCTTCCTACTCCACCCGGGTCGCCTTTTTTCCATTTGCTCCTCTCTTCTTTTCGATTTCACGTTCCTCTAGTCGTTAGCCCACCAATTTCAATGCCGCTACAATTATCACACCGTGTATAAACTTGTGTCACCTGCAAATTCAATTGGCAAAATGAAGAATTAAATTCCGACGTCGAACGGATGTTTAGCGTTAAGTAGAAAAATCATTAGCTACTCGGCATGTACTGTAATACGGAATATCTATATGCATAGTACATTGCCTATAGTCGGTTCGACGTTTCTACACTTACTACCTTCTCGATTCCTAACGGCACTGTCGGCCATTTAATCCTCCATTTTCACCTGTCACTCCTTCCGATCGATGTTCGCACAAAAGGGAATCTCAATCCGAGAACGACTCGCGCAAGAAACTCCAACTCGTAGACTTGCCCGTGAGGTGGAAGGGATGCTGATGATGGTAAAAGAAGGACAATAATGGATAAAAGGGACGAGGAGGAGGAGGCGGGAGAAGAAGAAGAAAAAGAAAAGTTTCATGAGTCCGGATTATGAGGCAACGTAGTCGCTTTGGAAATAAAAATAGCACGACAGGAAAGTATCTACCAACCGGAAAAACAAAGACATTGCGTCCTCCAAGGGTTCTCCCTTTCTTCCCCCTCGCCTTTCTTCCCCCTCGCCTTTCTCCCCCCACGCAACGATCTTCTTACCTCCTTACGGCTTTTTCTCTGTTTTCTTGCTTCTTTACTCGCATCCTCAAAACAGAAAGGATTGTCTTCCCCGAGTATGATCGTACCGGTTACCAGTAATCACGAAAGGGTAGAGAAAAAAAGTCTTCTCTTCGCATATCAACCCGTGAATGACAATTAGACTGATGCGAGACACTAAAAATAATAATAATATCTCAATACAGTCTATAAATCCCTAATATCAATCAATAATACAAAATTTTCATTACCTCATTTCGGTATCCCAAGAAAATATTTCGCAACATTTTATTTTTCTCCGTTACATTCTTACGTACCACTTGAAGTTAGCCCTGAAATAAGAGAGAAATAAGGTAAGATTAAAAGAAAGAAAAAAAAGTGTATCGGAGTAATAAAGAAAAAAAAATCCTATAAACCTTAAGAAAAGTAGCAAAAGGACTTTCGCCGGGTGAATCTAAACAGCGTTTACAGGACGATTAGATGTAGAGAGAGGGGTCGCTGGTCGGAGAGAGGAAGAACAAGAGAGAGAGAGAGATATATAGAAAGTGGTTAGAGAAGTAGAAAAGAAATAGGGGAGAGTTCTCCAGTGTACCGGGCATGTAAGGGTGGCACGTTGGTCCGCCACTGTCCCGAGTATGTGTGCGTGTGTACGGCACTATAAGGACGCCATAGAACGGCGACAAAAATAGCGTATGATTGAGTGAGCGCCGCGAGGGATTTTCTGGCGTAGTAGGAGCGTGGAACGCGGCTGGTGATAGTGCGAGGGTCCTGCTGTAGGAGCGAGAGAGAGAGAGAGAGGGGTAGGCTCCCCTTCGACTATGAGGGGCTGCTACAGCAAAAGAAACAGCCGCGGCCGAGGTAGAAAGGCGTCGGTGTGCCAGGAGCGAATTCGCAGAGTGACATTTAACCGTCGGGACGCCCTGCGGTGCCTCGCGGGACCCGCGTAACAGCTCGAAAAACGAACCTGTCGAACCTTCGTGCTTTTTCACCTTAACCCACCAACCCTTATCGATATTCCTAGAAACTCTCTGGAGATGAGAAAACACCCGAGTCAATCCCATAGCCTACAAAATTAACGGCAATGTGGTATAGAATGACGTTAAAAAATTCATTACTAGCCCTTATGCAACGACCTGTGATTATCGGATAAACTTTATAAGCATAGGATCAATCGAGCACGGTCAAAGTTTATCGGAACGTGTTATAGTATTTTTTTCGGAATATCCACTGTAAATGGTACAGAGGGTTGACATCCTATTTGAGATTTACCCCCTGACCGATTCGCGGTAAACGAAATCATCGATAAGCGAAGGTTTGATCAACTAGACGGTGGCCTCGTCAGGCTCGAGAGGGCGGGGGGGGCGAGGGGGGAAGCTGCTCTCTACACGGGGTAAAGAGAATGTGCCAAGGGATGGATAGAGGGGTGGAAAAGAACCGCTCCTAGTCGGGGGATGGTTTATCCGAGTGGTGTTTCCGGCGGCGTATCGCGTCCTATCGTATCGATATGACTGCCGAGGGTCGCCCTAAGTAAAATCATTAATAATACGATTGAGTCCATCTCGTGGCTCTTTTTTTAACTACAGACCCTTTAAGACTCGCGCTTTTCACACCCCAAATTTAATTTAAAGGATCACGAGGAAAATAGAAGCTGGAAAAATTGGAAAATACATATTCGGAGTCTAGATTCTTTCTGTAAATTCAGGTACTCCGCGCTATCCTTTGAGAGTAGGTACGTCACGCGAAGTACATACAGTGTATACGGTATAATACAGATCTAGGATTCTTATGTATTATATTCCCAGGAGCGGTGAGCCTATTACGAGGAAAGCTATTCCTCGCCATGGCACTCTGTGAGCCCGCAAACCGATAGGAGAGAAATGGTCAGAAGGGAAAAGATGTCGATTCGATATATTCTTCTATGTAATATAAAAATATATAGTATATACGTGATAATGTAGCTGAGCAGTATATCGGTTTATACACTGAATAGAATAGGATTGTATACCTTATCTATATACGTTATTAATTAAATCGAAATTGGTGGTATAAGTTTAACTGTACTGGATCAGTTTTAATTGACTGATAAGAAGGGGTTGTTTAATTCTTATCGAACTGGCTTTATTTTTGAATGTAAAAGACAGTTTTAAATGCCAATCGAATGAAAAATGATGGATCGTCTTTTGTGAAAAAGAATGAAATAAAGAAGAGATGCTTAACTCGGAGAAATATTTTCAAACGGGCAAATAGCATCGGGAAAACTTTCGCGTCTCGAAGGGTAAGATACCCTCCTCAACGAGGAACAAAACAGCAATCAATAAAGACGAAGTTAGGAGCCGTTCGTCGGATTCCTTCAATCAAATTAGGAACATCAAAGTACCCAGGGTAGACCAGGACACTGACTGGATGACTGGACGGCTGGCTGACTGGTTGCCAGAGGACCAGCAGAAACGGTACGAAGAACAGGAAGGATATGGAGGCTGGATAGGAACCTGAAGAGATATAGAGGGAACCTCCGCATTCCTTGGGGGTAGAAACTGGGAATTAGCCTCTATCTTCAGAATCCAACCCTCGAGACAAAGAGCGCCCATCTCCACCCTGGAGCACAGTGCTGGCCTAGCCCTAGGTCGGATGCCGTTGTATACCTGGCCTCTCGACGCTACGTCTTTCTGTAAAAGAGAAATGTATTCTTTAACATTTAATTACCACCTTGCCACCTGGTAACGATATTTATTCATCTTCTTTATGATCTTAGCTGCCATTGACGAGTCTGGGCTAATTAGAATTTAACGAATCTCGATCTATTTGATCTCACGTGGATGCGCCAGGATGAGGTTGTAAAATCGTAAAAAGCGCACGAGCATCGCGTTACTCGGGTATTGCGTGAGTTATGTGGCGCGTGACGTCATGACTTATTTATTTAGGGTTAATATAAGATGCGTTTAAATGGATTAGCGCGCTTAAGGTGTTCGCATAATTGCTTCCAGACTTGTATAGTAATTGCGCGACTCTTGTAATTACTCTAAGCGGTTGGTTCGATGGGATTTCTGATTCCCGCCAAAGATTCAAATAAAATCTTTCTAATGGACGTCCAAACGAAATTGAAAGTCTTTGATGTAGCAAAGGGGTGGATCGTAGAGAACGGAGGTGAGATATGACGCGTAGACAATGGCCGTTCCTACGGTGGGGTTGAAGTCGCTGAAGGACGGGGTTGGATTTGAAGGGGGGGTGCTAGGGTCCGTTCTAGTGGGGGATGCAAGTAAATGCGCAGACGCACGGAAAGAAAGTGGCGGCATAAGAATCGCTGCCGAGTGGCGAGCCCTTCGGAGGGATGATAGAACGTAGAGAAGCGGAGCCGAGGGAGCTCCGGGTACCACCGAGTGGGGGATGTAAATGCCCCCGTGATGTATCGGATCGATGCGGCAGCATCCAGACACCCCCGCCTACTACGCGACCTAAAAACGTTCTCCGCTCGCGGGGGATGAATGGCTACTTTTTTCCCATTGGATATCAGCACCTGGGGAGAAAAAAATTTACCTAGCCACCACCTACAGAACTACCTCTATTTCTCCTGGCTTATCCTTCTATTAGGATTTACCCGTGTAATGCGAATGCCGAATTCTATATGACGATATACATGGAACTTCATTGCAATCGTTTTAATAACACGCATGCATACGGCATACCCCTAAATTATTTTCAATCTCTACAATTTCTTTATCTAGTGAAAAAAAAAAATCATACATTTTCCGAAAAGTAAGAGAGCAACTCCGGCCAAAAATCCGGCTGGAAAAGTTCCCTAGGATTGTGGCGTACCACGTTAAAACCACATATGGAACTGCAAGGCACGGATACCACTTTTAGAAGTAACTTTTCTAAAACTGAAAGGAAAGTCGGTACTGTACTCTCTTTTTTTTAAAAAAAAAAGACTTTTGCAAAGACAGAGACATGTTCTATTAGTGCACACACGTGTCACGAACAATTGCACTTAAGCACGAAGTACTGTGAATTACAGAAAATCACGTGGACCAAAAAGAAGATGAAATTTAGCTTTTTCTTTTAACAAAGAACTCTACAGGAGTACGTAACCCTTATAACAATTCCTATCTGGTACGCATAGCAATGTAATCTTTATTATTTTTTTTATAGTTTAAAAAAATAAAAGATTTCCATTTATTGATAAGACTAATATAAAATTGTAATGGTCGAGTATAATTGCCGTTGTAAAACTCACCACGCGTCCCGCGTTAGCACGCATCTCCAGAGGAGGAGATTGAGGAATATCTTTTAATTAGTCGAATGAAGGCATCGCGTTGCGTTTACGGAAATTAGATAACAATTCAAACAGATGTTATGCACTTTAATACAGATAGATAAAACCCGTGGTGGAATTGCTCCGTGAGATGTGCCGTGATTCTTTTGACAAGTTTAAGAAAGATTTATATATACAGTATATGGAATATCTATAGTTTGTGTATATACAGTGCATAGCTATAATATACTATAGCGTTTTACCTAGAGTATAGTATCGGTAGAATCACGCGTGAGAAATTGTAAAGAAATACGGATATCCGTAATCTTGGTGCAGTAACGAGGCCGTATTTCGTCCCTGGGATTTAGCAGGGATGTATCGTAACGTAATTGCATCCTTGTCCCATACCCCAGGGGGTAGTTTCTTATGCACGATCACGTACCAGTTCCTAGTATGACCACTAGCGCTACTAATACTCTCGGTTCCTATCAGCTGCCCACGAATCCCTGCACGCACTTACGCACTCACGCAATCTCCCGGTTATCAGCAGCACCCCTGGCGTCCGCGAAAATTGATGCACCACCGGTTTCATCCCCCGCGGCACCGCGTCGGTCCCATTAGACACGCAAACTGTCGGTTTTCCTCCGGGTGGAATTAATGATTCTTCTTTTCTTCTTGCTACTTTTGTTTTTCAGTCTGGCATCGCCTTGCATGATTCTCAACTTGGCGTGGACGATTCTTTCCAAAGGATGAATTTCTGCCGTGTGTATGAGGCTGTTGTATTTCCAGGGGATGGTATTCGCTGCCGTGTAACTAACGAGGCCACGTGCACCCATGTTTTTACGATCCCGACACGTGATGGTGACCTGAAATAAATTGTGATTAGAGAAAAGAAGAAAAAAATTAATAGAAATATATTTTTGACAATTGTATCAGTCGCAGTTTTATGGGCGTTGACAGGATCCTTTTATGTAAATATTGTCTGTGCAGATGACAGGCTTCGATGCTCTCGATGCAAACCATCCAATGAAGCATCGAATCATCCCTTAGCTGTTTTCCTATCTGACTGTATTCATCGTAAACGGATTTGGCTTCATTAAGCAACCCTCTCCAAGATTTCCAACCCCCTGGACCATCGTCCCACACCCTTCTGGCAGGAACCCTCAAAGACTTTCCTTAGGGTACATAGTGACAGTCGCGCATGGTTACTATGGCAACAGTGGTAAAGGCAATCAGCGCGAGTCTAGAATTAACGTGGGGCCCACGTTGCAACCCCATACTGGGAATATCAATAGGGGTGCACTCTGCCCATTACGCGCAAAAAATTATTTGTCCACACTATGCATGCACTTCAAAAAGAAACAAATACTATCGCGTACCAATAAATTATTGCAAGCCAATCTCAACCCATTCAACCATTTCCAGTGCGAAGGAGTGGAAATGGGGGGTGGAGATCTCAAAGTTAAAAACGAATGAAATCTCATCCCAGATATTGGCTGACACCCCTAAAGGGTCCTACATGCAAATCTGACACGACTCACATCCAACCAATAGGAAACCTTGATACTTTTTTAAACTGAAAACTCACGCAACCCCTATCCAGCCTAAAGGGTAAGCCCGAAAGGGGGTTGATCTAAAGGGTCCAACATGCAAATCTAGCGCGACTCACATCCAACCAATAGGAAACCTTGATACTTTTTTAAACTGAAAACTCACGCAACCCCTATCCAGCCTAAAGGGTAAGCCCGAAAGGGGGATGGTATAAAGGTCGCTTTAGAGGGGTAGCTGTCAGAACGCTTGCGCAGTCTATGCAAAGCACCCTACGTCTTGGGGGAGCCAATGGTAATCCTTTAAAGTTGATTCACGGCCCATCCCCTTCCGAGCCAATGGTATCAACCCCCATAAGGAAGTCTGCACGCAGCACCCTTATCGGAAGGAAGCAGGCTGGTAGATTTAAAAAAAAAAATGACGCATCTCCACCACCAATCACACGGCAGGAGGCGGACGAGCATTCTGATTGAGACGAGTCTTCCCATAGGCGTCCTATAGGCTAGACAGCTATGTATATCACGATACCTACCCCATAACAACCCCTACTTGAACTTGGGCCTCATATCTTTCCCTTATACCCGTATCGTCTTCCGATCGACTATCCAGCTTCCCTTGAATTTCCACCCACAGCTACTAACTCATCTTCGACCCCCCCGTCCTTGCTCTCGTCCCCGATTTCTCACATTTTCATCCCCCTCTGCCGCCTCATCTCGAATGTTTGTTCAGGCCCAGCCCAAACTCTTCTTTGCTTCGGATACTTCGATCACGTATTGTATAATTGATTAGGCCCAATCTCATTTAAACTAACCCAGAACCCCAATAGTAAGGGTAGCTCAGTGAATTCAGAAATTTCGACTATGGAATACAAAAATGTAACGTTTAAGGGATGCTTTATATATTTACAATATATATGCACCATAAGGCCGCCCTGGATCTCGTGGTTTAGCAATGCCAATGTTTGAACAAAGAGGTCGCCCGATAAGCCGATACTCTGTGGCTTAAAGGATTAGCTGTTACCCCGCCGCGAGAAGAGCAGGTCAAGATACCAACGAGTGCAAGGGGTAGTTGGCGGTAAGGGTGCGGGCTGTGAGGTTGCGTGTAAGGCAATTTTAGAAGAAATTTTAAAAGAATGAAAAATACAGATCTGACTCTCTGAAGTGAGTGAGGTCGCCAGAACGTTAAGTAGAGGGGAGGTTAAGCAAGCAACGAGAATAGGGGTTGCGGGGTCCAGCGAGGGGAATGAAAGCCTGAAAGTGGAAGGGGAAACCGAAGGGGGACGTTCTTCGAGAGAAGCCGAGCGCGTTGGTTGCAGGGCTGTAGTTGTTGGCGTCCATTTCTTCCTTCTTTTAATCTTACTTTCCCGCAAACGGGCAGCCAGGCGTTAATTCAACGGCATTGATTGCCACGCGAATCCAAGACCCGTCGTCCTACCCTCCTTTTTCTACCCCCTGGCACTCGCTACCCACCTATACCTATACAGAGCCACCCTCTGCCACCGGCATCCTTCACGCCTGCCTCCACCAACCCTCCTGCCAACTTTAACTCCTATATGACTACTATATGCCCCACGAGCACCGTCTAACATACTGTATATTTTGCTACTTGCACTTCGACCCTTGATCATCCCCGGGAAGAATGTCACAGTTAAAAATATTTATTTACAAAAAATCGCGAACTCATCCTGAATTGTAATTTGCGGAGGGAAGAAAATCTCGTAAGTCCAGTAGAATTGGGATCAGGCGAAGGAAACGGTAAAAATCGTTAAATGGGGGTAGGTATTAGCAGAAGGTCCCAATTTCAGGTAGGAAGAAAGGGCTTAAGGAAAGGGTCATGGTGTCACGATATCACCATGGAGAATCATGCTTAATAAGGAGTTTCCCGAGTTTATGGCGATGGCCCGTAGTTCGCGGGGTTGATGCAAACGATCGAGATAAATGTTCGAGGGGTGACGGAGACGAGATGAGCGAGAGCCAGGATCCTTCAAGGGCGTAAACGGGGGTTGGTCACGGGAGAATGCTAGAATGGTCGGGTGATGCGAGGGGGGACGGATGGGAGGAAGGAAAAGCCAAGGGGGAGAATTGAGGGAGAGCACTGGCATTGGGGCAGGGGTGGGACGCAGGGGGGTGGCAAGGGTCGAGTGCGGGGTCAATCTATAATAAAGCTGGCACTATCTCGACGAGCTAGCGCGAACGGGCGACAAGGCGTCGTAAAAAAAAAGAAGACGGGGGATGCTACTTAAGAACGGATTACGGGGATGAAATCGCGGCACTGATGGCGGCCATCGATATCGCCTCGATCCCATCCCTTACGTATTCAGACTGAGAGATCACGTCTGGGATATACCGAAACCTGTGATTAGAACAAGCCCCTAAAAAGGCACTGTTACCGATTGACATTCCAAATTCGGTATCAAATTACCTGCTGATAAGGGATGCTGCAGTGCGTCTCTGTGTCTTACCATTTTTCTTATAATATATACCCAGCAACGTTCTCGCCTTCGCATTTCGTGTAAACCTGCGACCTTCCGATATTCTTTCCACCCTGAGTATTGCCACCCTCGTTATTCCGGCCGATTGGACGCAGTTGTCAGCGATTGGTAATTCAGTGTAATCATCAGGAATCGGCCGGGTAACGGTGGCCAGGACGTAGAGGGTTGGTTTTGACCTGGGGAAAATGCAATTCCAATTGTGAGTATAAGACATTATCCAGAATAATCAATAGGTTTCCGAGCAACCACGTGCTCTGACGGACACGTGGTTAGAGAGACGTCAAAAGAACAAAAAGAGGGGAGGAGTTTGTTTATTCGATACAAAGAAAAACATATACGCACCCGAATATAATTCCCGTGCCGAACCTTTAGACAAACCTACCCCTTTTTATAAGATTTTCAAAACCCTAATGGTCTTCGCTACCCTTGCATGTTTACCCCTGTAACCCCATCCTCATGCCTCTTTAACCCTGTCACCTGTTTCTACTACCTGTTATACAATTTATAATGTGTAAACGACGTCACGGCCACTTCAACACAAGGATCGCCTTATGCTCTGTGGATAACCCTTTATGCTAATAAGGGATAGGGTTGAATGTTACGTCAGCGTGCCTAATGACGTTCACCTGCCCGACTGCGTGTCTACCTGTAAGCAAGTGGAATGAATTAAAATTCAAAAGGGAAGCCACCCTATTTGAATAACCCTTTATGCTAATATTCACCATAAATGATTAGATTTTATCAGCGGTACATTTACAAACCTATCCACACAGTGCACGAAATCGTTGTATCATATTTAAATAATTAATTTACAACATTACAATATAATTATCAACAAGCATCTCAATTCTGTTGTCAAAAATTTCATAGGGATGCCTG
Organism: Cephus cinctus; assembly: GCF_000341935.2. Lineage (NCBI taxonomy): Eukaryota > Metazoa > Arthropoda > Insecta > Hymenoptera > Cephidae > Cephus > Cephus cinctus. Next base: position 293,991 of record NW_014333593.1, read on the forward strand.
GAACGTCCAAGTACATGAAAGACCCGATCCCCGAACATTTTTTTTAAATTTCAATTTACGACAAAATCGTCGATAAATCAGTTCGAAAAACTTTTCGAAAAATAGTTCAGCCCAAAAACTCGTGTATTATACGATCCCATAGTAATTCCGTTCATTACACATGATATAAACGACGTCTTATCCATAACAGATATATATACCTATGGATACAACTCAAGAATCCATAACAGCAATGGAGACTATACGTATAGCTCATAGCACAAACAATACAAAAATTATGTTCACGAGAGTTCACCAGGAGTTTCGTAATCTTCTTGGCAGCTTCTACGCTCGGGACGGACAGGGAAGCCGAGGGATGAAAGTTTCCAGTATATCCAGATGAAATGAACCAATCATTTTCGTTTTTCCCGCGGAGCCACGAACGAGGTGAAATAACCAAAAAAAAGAAAAAAAAAAAAAAAAGAAGAACAACAAGTATTCGAACAAGTGTTGGACAGAAATAACAATAACATATCGTATCCCATGGACGCCATAAGTGTCCAGGGATTGGGTCTGCTTAATAATACGGAGCTTTTAGGCCTATCTCGCGAGCACAGATGTAGTCTGGGGGATGAGTATGGGTAGGGCTGTCATAAAAGCAAGCTCCTACCCTTATAGAGCAACCGACTCCTAGCCAGGTTCCAACTCCCACCCTTACTGGGCTCGCCGGGAAACGAGGTTTCTTTTAATTAAACTGTCTCCCACCCCGAAAAA